>NC_060140.1:602373304-602673304 GCF_021461385.2 Schistocerca piceifrons | reverse complement strand
AGGAGGAAGTACAAACATGTTCCGGGAAAATCAGGAATACAGAAATGCAAGTCGCCGAGGAATGAAATAAATAGGAAGTGCAGGAAAGCTAAGACGAAATGGCTGCCGGAAAAAATTTGAAGACATCGAAAAAGATAAGATTGTCGGAAGGACAGACTCTGCACACAGGAAAGTCAAAACAACCTTTGGTGACATTAAAAGCAACGGTAGTAACATTAAGAGTGCAACGGGAATTCCACTGTTAAATGAAGAGGAGAGAGCAGATAGGTGGAAAGAATACATTGAAAGCCTCTATGAGGGTGAAGATTTGTCTGATGTGATAGAAGAAGAAACAAGAGTCGATTTAGAAGAGATAGGGGATCCAGTATTAGAATCGGAATTTAAAAGAGCTTTGGAGGACTTACGGTCAAATAAGGCAGAAGGAATAGATAACATTCCATCAGAATTTCTAATATCATTGGGGGAAGTGGCAACAAAACGACTATTCACGTTGATGTGTAGAATATATGAGTCTGGCGATATACCATCTGACTTTCGGAAAAGCATCATCCACACAATTCCGAAGACGGCAAGAGCTGACAAGTGCGAGAATTATCGCACAACCAGCTTAACAGCTCATGCATCGAAGCTGCTTACAAGAATAATATACAGAAGAATGGAAAAGAAAATTGAGAATGCGCTAGGTGACGATCAGTTTGGCTTTAGGAAAAGTAAAGGGACGAGAGAGGCAATTCTGACGTTACGGCTAATAATGGAAGCAAGGCTAAAGAAAAATCAAGACACTTTCATAGGATTTGTCGACCTGGAAAAAGCGTTCGACGATATAAAATGGTGCAAGCTGTTCGAGATTCTGAAAAAAGTAGGGGTAAGCTATAGGGAGAGACAGATCATATACAATATGTACAACAACCAAGAGGGAATAATAAGAGTGGACGATCAAGAACGCTCGTATTAAGAAGAGTGTAAGACAAGGCTGTAGCCTTTCGCCCCTACTCTTCAATCTGTACATCGAGGAAGCAATGATGGAAATAAAAGAAAGGTTCAGGAGTGGAATTAAAATACAAGGTGAAAGGATATCAATGATACGATTCGCTGATGACATTGCTATCCTGAGTGAAAGTGAAGAAGAATTAAATGATCTGCTGAACGGAATGAACACTCTAATGAGTACACAGTATGGTTTGAGAGTAAATCTGAGAAAGACGAAGGTAATGAGAAGTAGTAGAAATGAGAACAGCGAGAAACTTAACATCAGGATTGATGGTCACGAAGCCAATGAAGTTAAGGAAGTCTGCTACCTAGGCAGTAAAATAACCAATGACGGGTGGAGCAAGGAGGACATCAAAAGCAGACTCGCTATGGCAAAAAAGGCATTTCTGGCCAAGAGAAGTCTACTAATATCAAATACCGGCCTTAATTTGAGGAACAAATTTCTGAGGATGTACGTCTGGAGTACAGCATTGTATGGTAGTGAAACATGGACTGTGGGAAATCCGGAACAGAAGAGAATCGAAGCATTTGAGATGTGGTGCTATAGACGAATGTTGAAAATTAGGTGGACTGGTAAAGTAAGGAATGAGGAGGTTCTACGCAGAATCGGAGAGGAAAGGAATATGTGGAAAACACTGATAAGGAGAAGGGACAGGATGATAGGACATCTGCTAAGACATGAGGGAATGACTTCCATGGTACTAGAGGGAGCTGTAGAGGGCAAAAACTGTAGAGGACAGAGATTGGAATACGTCAAGCAAATAATTGACAACGTAGGTTGCAAGTGCTACTCTGAGATGGAGAGGTTAGCACAGGAAAGGAATTCGTGGCGGGCCGTATCAAACCAGTCAGTAGACTGGTGAAAAAAAAAAATAAAAAATAAAGAAGCGTGTTCGATCTGAGTCACGCCCGCCTCCCCGTATTTCGGATGCGGCGCTTTAACGCTCCCGGCTATCCAAGGGGGTAGGAGACAGTCCACATATGCAGTATTACTCTCGGAGTGCTCGCATTCTGGAGAGTCAGTAGCGAGGGAAGGGAAGGGAAGGGAAGGGAAGGCAGTGCACCGTGTACGTGACGCGCGGTCGGCAGGCGAGTGGGCGTGTTTCTGCTCGCCAAGGTCGCGCGGCGCAGCGGGCCACGAGATGTCAAGGCTCGGCCGAGGACGCGGGCCGCCCTTCCCTCCCTGCACGTGTCGTCACTGACCACACGTGTTCTCAGCAGCGTTCAGTGTGTGTTACCCCGACTCGTGCCCGCTGCAACTCTGTACCTGGCCGGCCTGTGTGGATCTGCACCGTAAAATAAGACGACAGTTCTCCTCTGCTTAAGCGCCGAACTATAAGACAGCGTACCTTTTTGTTGTTGTTGTGGTCTTCAGTGCGGAGACTGGTTTGATGCAGCTCTCCATGCTTCTCTACCCTGTGCAAGCTTCTACCTACTGCAACCTACATCCCTCTGAATCTGCTTAGTGTATTCATCTCTTGGTCTCCCTCTACGATTTTTACCCTCCACGCGCCCCTCCGATACTAAATTGGTGATCCCTTGATGCCTCAGAACATATCCTACCTACCGATCCCTTCTTCTAGTCACGATGTGCCACAAATTTCTCTTCTCTCCAGTTCTATTCAATACCTCCTCATTAGTTATGTGATCTACTCATCTAATCTTCAGCATTCTTCTGTGACACCAGATTTCGAAAGCTTCTATTCTTTTCTTGTCTAAACTATTTATCGCCCACGTTTCACTTCCATACATGGCTACAGTCCATGCAAATACTTTCAGAAAAGACTTCCGGACACTTAAATCTATACTCGATGTTACCAAATTTTTCTTCTTCAGACACGTTTTCCATGCCATTGCCAGTCTACATTTTATATCCTCTCTACTTCGACCATCATCAGTTATTTTGCTCCCCAAATAGCAAAACTCATTTACTACTTTAAGCGTGTCACTTCCTAATCTAATACCCTCGGCATCACCCGATTTAATTCGACTACATTCCTTTATCCTCGTTTTGCTGTTGTTGATGTTCATCTTATATCCTCCTTTCAAGACACTGTCATTCCGTTCAGCTGCTTTTTATGGACCAAAAATTATGCCCTTTTTGTACCGTGTGTTCATAAGTATGTCGCGAATATGACGATAGGAAGAAAAGAAAGTACGAGGGCATGTTGAAAAGTAATGCCTGCGAATTTTTTATGTGGGAAATCTTAAAGGCTTATGAATAAAACAAACGTTATTAACATTCTACATTTTTATTGTTCATGTCAATATATTTGCAGCCCTCCGCCACTAGAACACTCCGAATTGTAGCGTGTAACATGGCGGTGTATAACATAACTATGCCAGTGCGTGAGAGACCACGTGCTGGAATCGAGTTTCGAATTCGAAATGTTCGTCCACACACGGAGCACCCTCTCCTTCAGCATGACGATGCCAGACCACACACGAACGCTGTGACATCTACAAAAGTTCGATGCTTGGCTTCGCTGTCTCGATCACCTTCCAAACAGTCCCGACTATACCCCATCTGATTTTCTTCTGTTTCCAAAATTTAAAGAACATTTTCGAGGACTTCACTTTGATAACGGCGGATCAGTGTAAGCAGAGGTGCTGTTGTGGCGCAGTGTATAAAATCAAACATTCTACAGCTATGGTATCAACAAACTCGTCTCTCGTGGAAGAAATGTGGTCGTCGACAGTGCGACTATGTTGAGAAACATGCCTGTAGACATGAAGAATAAAGATGTAGATCATTATAATCATCTAAGCTTTGGAGTTTTCACATAAAAAAAATTGGTGGCATTACTTTTTAGCACGACCTAGTACGTCGGGATTATTGCTGAACAGGAGCGTTAAATTAATCCTCCGAACTAATAGGCAGTTCATTTTTGATCCGCCTTCTACCTACTGAAGGGGAACACCTATCAGTTCAATTAACTGGAACAGTTGAAATGTGGAGAAGACGACTAAATGGTGTGGTGAGGATAAGTTGGAAAAAGCGCTAATAAGAGATCAAGGAGTTCATGAATGTCCAATTCTATTATTAATTGCACTGCACGAGTAAAACTTCTTAGTGTTGTAGGAAATGCTGCACAATTTTCAAACGACACGGTCGCGTTAAGAGCTTAAAGCAACCCCTGCCACACGCCGCGGAGTTTTAATGGAACAACAGCCCTTTTCTGCGCTGATATGATCCAAGGGTGCAGGTTCCGTCCAAATGAACATCCACAATCATCGATATCCAAACGACCACAACAGAACTAAGGTCACCATTGGTCAAAACAACTTGAACTTGTACAAGTTTGAGGGAACGCTCATAGCTTCAAATCTCGCTCACTTCGTGAAGAACCAGCCGAGGAAGCAGATTTCTGCTTACAGTTATCGATGGTGTAGTAAATGGTTGGTAAGAAGTGTGTCAGGTTTGATGAGTTGTCTGATTTTTTGCAAACTCACGAAGGCTGAGGCAGCAAAGTGGGTAAATTTTTCATTGCAGCCTTATTAAGCTTGTTTATGGTCAACCATGTTTTATTCTTGAAGTGAGGCAAGTCGACCCAATATGCCGGCGAATAAACTGACAGTCGAAGAATGCATTTGCTGTGTGTTTCTTTGATGAACCATATCCTCTCACAGATATCACATAATATTATGTCTCGGCAGAGTCTGATAGTGACCCTTTAAAGTTGTCAAGAATTAACGTGTTTGGTTTTCAGGAACATACTTCTGGCTCGGTCCGAGGTATTAAAGAGGAAAAAACGAAGTGGTGGATTCTGCAGGGAAGTACATTAGGTGCAGTACATGGAAGCCACAACCAAAAACTCATGCACAAAGTAACGTAAACGTGTACTGCCAACTTCCGTTGTAGCTAATTAGGTTAAATCAGGTCATCACGTGTCGACATTTCATTAATATTAGAAGAATATTTCTCACTTTAAACTCTACGATCGCTAGGAGAAAAGTAAATAAACATAGAAAAGAGAGTCCACATATTTTCACCAGCAAGGATGGAGCATACAACAGACAGCAGTCGTATATCTTGGGTTAGTTTTCATACAGTGAGATGAATTTACATCGTGTGCTTCGTAACATTGTCCTGAGATTGTTTGAAATTTAGAAAATTGTGACATCTTTCACATTAGGAGGCATCTGCCATCGAATATTTCGTTTCATTCGTAGTGTGCACAGGGACACGATAAGGAAATGATATTTTAGAGTTAGGTAGTGACTAAACAAATACCTCATGGGCAGTCAGATTCGTAGCCCAAATCGTGATTTGGAAGTATTGATTTATAGTTTCCCTGGAACTTCGAAGAGATATATGTGATTATTTTTATTATCCATAACC
Organism: Schistocerca piceifrons; assembly: GCF_021461385.2. Taxonomy (NCBI): domain Eukaryota; kingdom Metazoa; phylum Arthropoda; class Insecta; order Orthoptera; family Acrididae; genus Schistocerca; species Schistocerca piceifrons. The sequence continues at coordinate 602,667,972 of NC_060140.1, read as the reverse complement.
CCAAGCTTTTTGGGCACACCTTCAGGGAAAATATAAACCAAGATAGCCAAATCAGGATTTGGACTACCAATTTGACCGCCTACGAGGTATTCGTTTAGTCATTGCACTACCTAACTCTTTATATCATTTCCTTACAGTGTCCCTGTGCACACTATCAATAATATGAAGTATTCGATGGCAGATGGCTGCTAATGCGAAAGGTGGAACAATTGTCTACGTTTCTTACATGAAACAATCTCAGGATAATGTTACAAAGCACACTATGTAGGTTTATTTCATTGTGTGAAAACCAACACAAGATATATGATCGTTGTGTGTCTACAGAGAGGAGGACGCTGTCGACTAAGCGTTAAGTGCAACAAAGAGATTAAATATTTGTGGAGCCATACCACTGAGATCAAATGCTACAGCTGTGATGGCAGAATTGAATGACTAGCAGAGGCGGTTTGTGCAAAATTTTACCAATGTGCTACAATGTGGTGACCTATAGCCTATTGACTTACAACGGTAGTAACCGTAACTAAATAGAATATATTAATTTTACGTACATAAACTGAAGTGCTTAAATATATTTAAATTTGTAATTAATATTTTAACATTGCAAGGGATAAAATAAAGTGAAAAAATTATAGTTGCAAGAGGAATCAAACCCGAAATCATGAACTGTCAGTCAGTTCTCAGGATCACTCGGCCACAGTGTCATTACATCAACTGCACCTCAAAAACCCCTCCTGCTCTATGCTTGCACAATACGTTACATGCACTTTCAAAGAAAAGTACTGACCTGGTGCTGTGAGTTACGTAGCCCTCATAGCGCAAGAAGGGATGCCTTCACATTAGAGTATGCATAGACGAAAACAGACAGCTGCGTCCCTTCTCTAAATTGACCATTGTGCAGCTAACCGTCACTTCAGCACCCGACACTGGTTTCTAGTTACCACGCAGGGAGAGAGACAAAACATGTTTTCATCCATTTTCTTTGCATACCGGCAGGCATTCAAAGATAAGAAGCATAATATTAATGCAATTTTCGGCTCTCATTCAAAGAGAAATGGCATAATTTTAGTGCCATATTTACAACGTTCTGTAGCACATTAGCACGTTACAACCGGCCGCCACTGGAGACGAAACTTGACTGTAACAACAAAGAAGAGTCTGCTTGCCACTACTTGAAGAGAAAATGTACAATACAGGTCCATGTGTGTTAATTCCTTCCTCTGACAGCGCCAGGTACCTTTGTCGTCGACGTTTCCGTCGTAAAATTGCATACACGCCCGACGAACAAAGAGACTTCGTTAGTGGCAAGGAAACAAAAGAGTGAGGAGAAGAGGGGGGGAGAGCGTGGGAGGGATGAGGTGGTAAAATCAGTTCTTTTCTTTTTTTTAAGCACAGACTATGAGGGTAATCTTGCACAGAGCTGAATGTCATGGCTGCTGAGGATCTTTCTTGTTAATACATAATATAAAATTTTTGGGACACACCCTCGTGGGCATTTTAATGCCATTGTTAAATACGATGCTAGCAAAGATAAGAGTAGTTCACAGCCAATTTACATACTAAAATACTTATAGATACAAATAAACTGAGTGTATCATTTAATGCTTTTCCGATCATTGCTGGTTTAGCAAAAATTTCCCAAAAAATGTCTTGTTTTTTGCTCACAAAAATCTGCAGCGCTAGTGACGGTCTCTTAAATCCAAAGTCTGGAATAATTCTTCATTTGTATAGACAAAGTCATATTCAGAAGTGGTAGTTTACCAAAGTAGCATGAAACTCTTCTAGGCCACTAGGCAGGAGGTGATGCAGAATATGTGCTGTCCCTCCAGAGTGAAAACTTTCTTGGTGGACATTAGGTAGGTCATGTGTCGTCAGTACAGTAACGATTGGATTCTGACAGATTAATTAATTTCTCATCACTTGCAGAAATAACCAGGGCGCTAACGTAGAGAAAAACGTAAGGAAAAGATTTAAATATTTAATTCTAAACATCGCGGAGGCTCGCTTGAATACTGCATTATTTTAACATACCTGGTCCTACTGTAAGTGGCGTGCCTTGTCTTATAACAACGTGAGATATTTCCCACGCTTCCAGTTGAACACAGACTTATAACATGGAATGCTGGCCGTGGTACAACTTCATACTTCCACATACGCTGCGAAACCTTACAGCGGTGGATCATGGATCGCCCCTAAGGATTTTTCAGAAATACGAGAACATCACACACCTTCAACAGAAGTGTCTTTCAGAGCTATCAGTTCCACAGCAAAAGCAGTTGGAACCTCGCGAAATGCGTACGCTACAATGGAACAAGCAAGAAAATTCCAACGGCGACATATCTGGGAATCGAAGTGGCCTTAGAACTTTATTACTGTGGTAGAATTGTCAGATGTCGGTAGCATATGGTCGACAAAGTAGTTCTTTCCCACACAATCTAGGGTTGCATCGATTTTGTTCAAAAATGTTCAAATGTGTGTGAAATCTTATGGGACTTAACTGCTAAGGTCATCATTCCCTAAGCTTATACCCTACTTAGCCCAAATTATCCTAAGGACAAACACACACACCCATGCCCGAGGGAGAACTCAAAACTCCGCCGGGACCAGCCGCACAGTCCATGACTGCGGCGTCCTAGACCGCTCGGCTAATCCCTCGCGGCATCGATTTTGTCGCTCAACAAAAGGAACTAGTTATGACGAAATGGATGTTCCTCACCCAACCACAACCGGAGCAGGAACGTGCGGTACGATAGATGCAAACACGAAAAGCTCAGTTTTATACATCTGGCTTTTCAAACAATGTAAGCCGGCCGCTGTGACCGAGCGGTTCTAGGCGCTACAGTCCGGAACCGCGTGAATGTTGCCCAGGGCATGGATGTGTATGCTGTCCTTAGGTTAGTTAGGTTTGGGTAGTTCTAAGTATAGGGGACTGATGACCTCATATATTGAGTCCCATAGTGCTCAGAGCCATTTGAACCATTTTTGAAACAATGTAACTGTTAAATGATGTAATTTCCTATGGTAAAGAAAGGCCAGTTTTAAATTATAGATTAATGTAAAGTCTTCGTGTAAAGATGCAGAGTACAGTTTTATAATCAGCTTAGTTCGTAAGTTTTTAAGAGTCAGATAAAAAAGAAGAAAAAGAATTTACAGCAAACGTTGAACGATTGTCTGTTGAATGTTGTTGTTGTGGTAAACGACATGCCTCTAACTGTTTCGTTTCTGGACAACTGAAAACTTAGTAAAGATCAATTAAAAACCGGCAGCGCGGGGTAGCCGTGTGGTCTATGGCGCCGCCGGCCTGAGTGGCCGAGCGGTTCTAGGCGCTAGAGTCTGGAACCGCGCGACAGCTACGGCCGCAGGTTCGAATGCTGCCTCGGGCATGGATGTGTGTGTGGTCCTTAGGTTAGTTAGGTTTAAGTAGTTCTAAGTTCTAGGGGACTGATGACCTCAGAATTTAAGTCCCATAGTGCTCAGAGCCATTCAAACCATTCTATGGCACCTTGGCACGGTTAGCGCGGCTGCCCCCGTCGGAGGTTCGAGTCGTCCCTCGGGCATGGGTGTGTGTGTTGTCCTTAGCGTAAATTACGCTAAGCTAGATTAAATAGTATGTAAGCCTAGGGACCGATGACCTCAGCAGTTTGGTCCCATAGAACTTACCACAAATGTCCTAATTTCCAGTTACAAAACCTACTTTTGTGATTCTGCGTTTGAAGAAATTCCCCTTGCAAGAGTTCGTTAACATCGATTTGCTAATGTACTTGTTAAACCACATGTGCCACGAATACGGACGAAATGCTATTATTTAGCAACGACCTTTGGAAACTTTGGATACTTGCTACGGAAACACGCAATCAGTATGCTAGAGCAAATAGAAGATTTTTCTGTAAAGACCACTTCCATTTCAGCTGTTTCAGTGAATTTGATGAATGTATCACACGCGGTAAAGTGAAGAGCACTGGTGTTGTAATATCTTTTGCCTAAGGAGCAAGTAAATGTCTTTGGAAATAACGGAACAAAATCATTTTAAAGAATTCGCTTACCTCGATTTCCTCATGACCTACGCAGTCACGTGTTACGACTGATGGAATGCCCTCGTAGTCGTTTGGAAAGTTTGTCATATCTTTCTCGTCGAAAGGACATGGCTTGTAAGTTGCCAAGCACAACCACAGCGCGGCACAGTTAACAGAAACAGTAGACACAATCGCACACGATTCTCACTTTCGTTCATATACTTTTTTTTCAAAAAAACACGGCCACGTTTCCTGCAAAACAGCAAATGTCTCTTTCGCGAAGTAGCGCTGATGCACTGGTATTTAAATCTTAAATGTTGCAGACGCTTAGTGACACGGGTCTGGAAAGAAAACGTCTGAATTGTCGCACACGTTTTCACTGGGACCGGCTGTCCGTTCGTCCGCCAGCCGGGCGTCGGCGCAGGAGCCGGCAGAAGGCAGACCAGTTGTGGCCCACGCGGCGAGCCGCTCTCTCCCGCAGAACTCGCGGACTGCCGGGATCGTCCCACGGCGCGCCCACTCCCTCAGCCGGGCATCGAAGCCAGCACACCACGCACCGACTGCACGCAGCACGTCTGCTTCCGCTCCTCTACGCCACGACTCTCGTTGCTCGCCGACAGCGCTAACGGCGGAGGGTCCCGGCTCGTGGCTCGCATGCGCGGATACCGCCGGTGAAAGCTGCACTCTTCGTTCCGCGCCGAGAGCGAGTGGGGGGAAAAAAAGAGTGGCGACTCCAGCGGCGAGTCTATCGCCACACCATCAGTATACGCACTGCGTATGTCGCGGAGAAAGGGACGCACGCACCGGAACAGTCACACATGTTTGTTGCGCTGCAGGACACTCGGGTTCTGGTAACGCGTCTTTCGAGAACGGCAGCGCTTAACGCCTCGTTGCGTTCGCTTGTTACAGCCTTCTTGAGGGCTCGCAGTAGTACTTGGAGAAAATACTGCACGACTATTCAACAACAGTGTCGTACCCTAGCCGAAGCCAGGTCAAATAACTGTATGCAGCAATGTTCAGGTTCAAAACATTGCTGATTCCTTGAAAAAATGAAGCAAGCAGCTCTTCCTTCCACTGCTTTATTTACGCGAGATGCGTTTCGCTCTCCTTCACTTGGCATACCAAAATTCAAATCTTCGTTAATGCAACGTTTTTATCGACCACATTCAGAAGGCTGCTGCTGCTTTTTATTCTGTAGTTTGTAGCTCCTTTCACACATTTATGTGCTTAGCACAAAAACTTTTCAGGCCGCGCGGGATTAGCCCAGCGGTCTAAGGCGCAGCAGTCATGGGCTGTGCGGCTGGTCCCGGCGGAGGTTCCAGTCCTCCCTCGGGCATGGGTGTGTCTGTTTGTCCTTAGGATAATTTAGGTTAAGTAGTGTGTAAGCTTAGGGACTGATGACCTTAGCAGTTAAGCCCCATAAGATTTCACGCACATTTGAACATTTTGAACACTTTTCAGCTTCTCTGGCGCACTAACGCAGCGCAGAATTCACCCTATGACGGATTTACGCATATAAATGAGTATGGAACCACAAGTTGAAGAACAAAAGGAATCATCTGCATTCTAAATGCAGGCGCCGGCCAGAAGAGGCCCAGAGGTTCTAGGCGCTTCAGTATGGAACCGCGCGACTGCTACGGTCGCAGGTTCGAATCCTGCCTCGGGCACGGATGTGTGTTATGTCCTTAGGTTAGTTAGGTTAAAGTAGTTCTAAGTTATAGGGGACTGATGACCTCAGAAGTTAAGTCCCATAGTGCTCAGAGCCATTTGAACCATTTTCTAAATGCAGGCGATAGAAACTTTGTAGTGACGAAGATACAAATGTATTATGGTAATTAAAGATGCGTCAAGGCCGGAAACTTATCTCGGGGGAAAGAGGCTGAATGAAAGAAAGAAAAAGAAAAGAAAGAAAGAAAGAAAAGAAAGACCTCTTGCTGTATTTCTTCAAGCAATTTAACCCGCATGCACGGGGCTTAACCACAATTATTTTTGATTCCACTGATGGCAGACTAACAACTGGGGTTGTATGTTATTAATTTTTTTAGTATGCCAGACATTTATTCCTCCTAGTTGCATTATTCATTCAGATATTCAAATTGTACTGCGATCGTTTTTTGAATAAAAAGATTCCATTTACATGCACCAACAAATGACTCTTTTAGTTAACGAAAACCCACAAGTTTATGAAAAGAAGAAACTGTTTGGGGGTTCGTCACGCGGCTCCCTTTGGCTAAAGAAGACCACTGTCAAGGGCAGAGAAATCTGACAAATTTGCCTGCACTCGACACCTCGGAATGTCAGCTGAAAACGGAAAAAATGCAGTAAGTAAAAAATCACTCTTCAGTAGCTTGTGAAACGAAGTAGTTTAACATCAAAAAGCAAATCAATTTCTATATGTGTTTGATTCCACATCACTGATGATATTTTTAAACTGATAAAACGAAACACATATGGCACAATAAAGTTTCACTAGTTGGAGAGAGCAATTTTAAGTACCCTGAACAATTATTCGACAACTAGCTGCATCACGTCCACACAAATGCAGAATAGGTAATATTTGCTATCGAAGTGGAGTCAATGTGGCCCCTAGCTGCGGAACCTTGTGTTCATCCTGACACATGACGAACCCGTGGACGCTTTCGTCTTCTCCGATTCATTGAGAAAGTTTACATTTGTGAGTCCTCGATTATGCAGTGTGTGATTTACAGAAGCCTGACAATGCAAAGTAGTGTTCCCCGCTACTTAGTACAAAATGTTTCAAATTGCTCTAAGCAGTATGGGACTTAACATCTGAGGTCATCAGTCCCATAGGCTTAGAACTACTTACACCTAACTAACCTAAGGACATCACATACATCGATACCCAAGGCACGATTTGAACCTGCGACCGTAGCAGCCTCGGAGTTCCAGACTGAAGCGCCTACAACCGCTCGGCCACAACGGCCGGCTGCTGCTTAGTACCGTCCACAGAAACTGACTGCGGTGGCGCATTCGCAGATGGACTCATGGGTGTGCTACCTACGTCTTTAAATTTGTTAAAGGTGGCAAGTTGAAAAGAACGACTATGTCAACGGCCAATGTTACAGGACGTGCTGCGAGGATGCTATAGACCAGTAGATCGATGGTGTACAAATTATAGATATATAGGGCAGTGGAATTCAACATCTAAAGCAATTAAAGAGAAGAAGAGGCAAGTGTTCATAACAAGAAATATACTGATATACATAAAAATGCTACTAGATAGCAGTTTTGCAAACGACAACATACGGAAACACCAACTGTACTAGAACCCACATATCTGTTCTACAGAAATGGACTTTATCTTTTCGAAATAAACGTTTAAAAAAATTATTCTAACATATTTTGCCTAGGGTATTAGTTTTAAAAAGGTGTAAAGCCAAACTGAATTTAAGTCGCATATCGCGATGTTAATATATACTGGCAATGTGTGTGAGGTATAGTCTAACAGCTATTGAGTTTCGCACAGGTAACTTCTGAAGTAAAAGCGCTCGAATTACTTCTTTATGTAAGATTCTGCAGTTCACATCTAATAATGACGTAAACAATGCCTTCTTAGGTAATTTTAGGGCACCTTTCTTTCAGTCGATATCGAAGACCATTGTATATTCCTCCCAATATATTTTAAACAACAGTAAAAGTTATTTCACACGCTATTATACTAAAGTCATTGCAGCATAACGTGGAACTCATAAAGACATATTTTAAAACTATTTGACTCTGTAACAGACAAAAAAGTCACCCAGAGAAAAATGAGTAACCACTACGTGACAGTTAACTCAAAGAATATGATTTTTTGAAAATATTTACATCTTTATTGCATCATAGGCATTTACGCGTAGGGACCCGCCTGCATGGCTGGAAGAGGGCCAAGATGTGGTCCTACTATCCATTGTAAGGAGAGACATAGAAAGTTGCTGAAATTTCAGGATTGACAGCAGGTAAACCACATACACTTTCCAATTGACAAAAGCCCATTGGATACATAACTTTTCCACTGTTTACACGAAATAGGTGCTCGACGACTGCGGAACTATCACGAATAATCAGGACAAAAAAATATTTTGAGAATTTTAATGTACATTCCTTAACAGAGCATTAGTCTATAAGCGACAAAAGTCCGGAGTTAAAAAAATAATAATAATAAAGTTGCAGGGTGGCGCACGAAATGTCACACGACATGAGTTACGAATTGTGCTTCTATTTCGGGATGGAACCCAAAGTAAATACTACAAAAGCAAAATATCCTTAACGGATAACATGTTCAATGTGCACACCGTCCTGTCTTACAGTTTCTTGAAGTCACTTGTACACTGCTGATGACTCTCCCACACAGATATTCAGCAATCATGCAGTGTAACTCCACAACAATGACCTTCAGTTGCAGAGGTTTTTCTTATTTCTGAACGTAGCCCCAGAGAAAAATTTCATATGGATCAATTTCAGAGCTTTGGGGCGTCCAGAGTCGGCCACGTTCACGACACTGTGTTAATCTGGCCGACATTACACGAAAGCCAAGCCCATGAAGCAGGAGATCAAGTGTAGCGTTTGCAGTGCGTGGGCTTGTTCCATCCAGCATGATGCTCTGTGTCTGCAGCAATAAACTTGTTGCCACGACTGGGGAAGCATTGTTTTCGCAGAATACCGAAATCCAGTTCACCGGTTACAATAGAATCGAAGGACAATTGGTTAATGATTCCATGGCTTGAGATCACGATCCAAGCACAAATTGGAACCGTACTTTTCTTTAATGTCCACTACTAGCGAATATCCCAGCCTGTTTGTTTATACCTTCATTCGCGTGACTCAATACTTGATCAGAAAAGAGCATGTTGTACAGAACAAACTCTTCCTGGATTGCTCAGTTTGCAAATGTAGTAGCAGTCTGTATCCTATCTGTTGTCAAAAAGTTATTCACCACCGCAGTGCTTAATTTCTAAAATTTTAGGTGCCGGAATGCACTTCTTCAACCATACAAGCTTATTCCTCCTCCTCTTCCTTCCAGCCATAAAGCCACAAATTTCGATTTTTTGCAGACTTGTGATAAAATGTGCAATGAGAAATACTTTTACACTATATTGTTTTGAAATTCCGGATTTTAAAACACAATTTCTAATTCTAAAAACAAAAAATACAAGATTTATTAAAGAAACAGACCCTACAGTGGTAGTGTTACTTGGGTCCTTAAGTCTTCTCGATACATATCGGCACAAGTCGATAATCTTCGTGAATGTCACGTCATGTTTCCAACCGCTGCCAGCCGCAAGGTCCAAATAGTTGCGCTGCAGCTGCTCGGTGAGCGGAAGTTTTGGGTGTCGTCTTTGTATTCCTAGACTTTAGAAAATCTCACCGTGAATTTTCTGAAAATTTTCTGATTGATATATTTTATTAACTAATATCTTTTTCAAATAGTACAGTACGTCGCCCGACGCCCCAGTCCGTCACATCATGTTGGTCACCCACTGTCACGTTCACTGATGCTGGCGCAGCCGCAAATTATAGTTAAGCTGCGATTTATTACGCTTGTACTACTTTAAATATCCCGAGCCGACTTGTTGTGGTGAGTTAAAAAACGTACCATGATGAATGAGACCGATTCAGCTGTGTGATAAACCAGTATTTATGATCCAACTACTTTCGCAGCGTCAGAGCCACATCTTCATGGATAGGACTACATGTTTATTTCATAATTTATTTCGAACGGTAACAAGGACATGCCTCAAAATTCTTTGTCCAATAGTGCTAAAAAATTTTACGGTAAAAAGATCGGTAAACGAATTCAAAAGAAGGCAAAACGCAGGGAACATCATACCGATGCAGGAAATCTCAGTTGTAACAACGTCGTGGCAACGTGAGGTCCGCAGTGACCACCTAGACGAACTGAACTGAACCGCCTCGGATTTCCTGTATCGGAATGAGGTTCCTGCATTCTGCCCTATTTTGACTTGGACTACCGACCTCTTGACGGTTAAACATTTACAGCAAAATTGGACAGAGAGTGTGGGGTCATCTACTGGGTATTGTTTGAAATAAATATGTATCGGTGAAGATGTGACTCTGATGCCGCAAAAGTAGCCGGCCGGAGTGGCCAAGTGGTTCTAGGCGCTACAGTCCGGAACCGCGCGACCGCTAGGGTCGCAAGTTCGGATCCTGCCTAGGGAATGGATGTGTGTGGTGTCCTTAGGTTAGTTAGGTTTAAGTAGTTCTAAGTTCTAGGGGACTTATGACCTCAGAAGCTGAGTCCGATAGTGCTCAGAGCCATTTGAACCATTTGAACCGCAAAAGTAGTTGGCTCATAAATAAAAATTTTCATATGCCTGAAACGGTCTTATTCATCATGGTACAGTTTTACAACTTTGGATGCCCACAATACAAAATTTGCTAAAATGAGATTAAAAAAAGACCACCTGGGAGGAGCCGGAACTTAAGCCCTGCGCCACCTAAATATTATATGGAGGCTGGCCAGTCTCGGAAACGGTAAAACTTTGCACAGAATTGAAATTCCCCATCCAGCACTGGGTCTTCTTTCCGAACTTGAAGTGAAAGACACTAGCGATGCTTAACGTTTTGTAATGTACGAACACCAGCAGACTGTGAACACTTTCTCTTCAAGACAGTCGCATTGCGTATAATTGTCGAGATAGACTTCTTACTGCCTGCGGCAAGGAGACAGCCTTGTACTGGGAAAGAACAAAAAGAAAGACTGTGTCACAGTACCACGTTTTCTCTCTCCTACAGTGGTAGCACAACATTTCTTGCTTTTGTGGAACTATCGAGCTGCGTTTGTCGACCGTTATCACAAACTACTGGGCTCTTCACACCAAATTTTGCTTTTTGCACGGACGTAAGACTCCGAGCAGAATTTTCGAAGGCGTAACTCCACTGGTAAAGCCTCGAGAGTACGTTTGAGTCGTGTAACACATCGTGCGCCTCCCTGCAGGACGGAAGAAGAGACGACGGCGAGATGGGCAAAGAGCAGCTGTTACCAGGCGTGCAGGCTGCTCGGAAGTCGGCGCGGGTAGTCGCGCAGTGTGGAGTGTGGTGGCGTAGCGCGGCGCGGCGCAGTACTGTGCGAGGTGCGGAGCGGCGGCGCGGTCAGCTGCGATGCCGTCGCTGTCGTCGTCGGTGCGAGACTGAGCGGCAGTAGGCGGCGGCGGCGGCGGCGGCGGCAGCAGCGCGGGCCGCGGGCCGCGGGCAAGGTCGCCGGCTCGCTAACCTTGCGCTCAGGGCCGGCAGCCGGCAGCCGCCAGCGGTGCCTCAGCTCCATTACCTAGGGCTCGCGCGGCCCGCGTGCCGCGGCCTTCCTCCGCGAGCCGACGCCCGCGTCCGGCATACAGAGCGGCCGGCCGCGCTGTTGCTGGGCCTCCGTTCACTCACCGCGCCTCGCTGCCTCTGCACCTCACGTCGCTCACTCAGTCCCCCATTCCTGCGGCTTAGCGTGCGGCAGAGAAAGATCTCGTGGGCGACTTCCGGTATTCCTACAGCCACTGACAATGTGCGCACTATATACCAGTGCGCTGACTGTCGGCAGTTTTCGGACTTTGGGATGTTTCTTAGTGCCAATTCATTTATGTAAGGTATATACAACGAGGTGATAAGAGTTAGGGAATAGTGATTTGCACATGTACAGATGCCTTTAATATCGTGTACACAAGGCGTAAAAGAGCAGCGTATTGGCGGAGCTGATATTTGTTCTCAGGTGATTCATGTGAAAACGTTTCCGACGTCATTACCACCGCACGACGGGAATTAACAGACTTGGTAGTTGCTGCTAGAAGCGTGAGGTATATCATTTCTGAATTTTATGAAATTCTGTATTCCGAGAACCACAGTGACAAGAGCGTGCCGAGAATATCTCTGACTACGGACAACGCAGTGGCGACGACCTTCACTTAACGACAAAGAGCGGCCGCGCTTGCGTAGTCAATGGTAACACATAAGAAAGACTGCGTGAAAGAACCGCAGAAATCGGTTTGGGATACACGACGATCGTATCCGTTAGAACAGTGCGGCGAAATTTGGCGTTAATGGGCTATGGCAGTAGACGACCGACGAGAGTGCCTTTGATAACAGCACGACATCGCATACAATGCCACTGCTTAGCTCGTGATCATGTTGGTTGGACCCTAGACGACTGGAAAAGCGTAGCCTTCTCAGATGAGTCCCTATTTCATTTGCTAAAAGCTGATGGTGGCGTTCGAGTGTGGCGCAGACCCTAGAAAGTCTTGGACCCAAATTGTCAACAAGGCACTGTGCAACTTGGTAGTGGCTCCATAATGGTGTGGACTGTGTTTTTATCGGGTAACTGGTCCAACTGAACCGATTATTCACTGGAAATGGCCATGTACGGCTACTTGTAGACCATTTGCAATCATTCAAGAACTTCAATTTCCCAAACAACGATGGAATTTCAATGGATGAAAATGCGCCATATCATCAGGCCACAATTGTTTGCGACTGGCTTGAAGACCATTCTGGACAATCCGAGTGAATGATTTGGCAACGCGGATCGCCCGACATGAATCCAGTCGCATATTTATGGGACCTAATAGAGAGGTCAGTTTGTGCACAAAATCTTGCACCGCCACCGCTTCCGCAATTATGGATGGCTATAGAGTGCAGCATGGCTCAGCATTTCTGCAGGGGACCTGCAACCGATTGTTGAGTCCATGCCACGTCGAGTTGCTGCATTACACCCAGCAAAAGCAGGTCCTACATGATATTGGGAGGTATCACATGACTTTTGTCATCTCTGTGAACATAAAGATGCGCTCGGTGCCTAACGTGACGTTGAATTATGCGTAGGTACGAGGGTGGGCAAGGGAAGCATACGAGGGACGTTCAATAAGTAATGAAGCACTTTTCTTCTGAGAGCAAGTTGGTTTTATTCAGCATTGGAATTCACCATATTCTTTCTGACTCTTTTGGCTACAAAACTGTATTTTTCAACAATCTCCGTTCAATGTTATTGCCTTACGCCACCATAGTGGGCAGCCCTGTATACCCGCACGGTGCCCCTGTACTGGCCGACGTCGGAACCAACGTTTTGCTGCATCAATAACCTTCCCATCATTCACGTACTGTTATCCGCGGAGCGCATCCTCCATTGGGCCAAACAAGTCGGAAAGAGCGACGTCATGGCTGTTGGGTGGATGAGGAAGAACAGACCAATGAAATTTTGTGATCTCCCCTCGGATGCGCAGACTTGTGTCAGGCTTTGCTTTTTCATGGAGAAGGAGAAGTTAGTTCGTATTTTTGTGGCCACGAACACGCTGAAGTCGTTTCTTCAATTTCCTGAGGATAGCACAATATATTTCACAGTCGATCGTTGCACCATGTTGGAGGACATCAAACACAAATCTCATCCAGGGTCCCATAAGACCGTCGCCATGACATTACCCACTGAGGGTGGGAGGGGGAGCAATGTGCGTCACTCCGTAGATTGCCGTGTTGATAAACCTATTTTTCATCACCTGTATCGATGTCACGATCAGCCTCGAAACACAAGCAACATCGTACATCTGATCCTCCGTTGCTCTTTATGGTCTCGTGTTGGGCGACGAGGGACCCAACTGACACATGCCTTTTAGTACCCTAACTGGCGGACTACCATCAGAGACGTCCAACAGCGAGGTGTTTGACTGTGATCCGTTGACCACCTCGATTGAGAAAGTCCGTTGGAACGTTCCAGGAGTCGCATCTGTGAGTGCCCGGGCGGCATGCGGGAGATCGCACAGCTTTGAGCGGCCTTGTTGCTTTGATGACAGACGTCTCGCCCAACGACTAAGCGCGCTTCCGTAGAAATTCTGCAAGCGCCTATCAGTTCTGCGGTGCTCTCGTTTTCCACCAAAAGAAATTCAATGACAGCTCTCTCCTTGGACTGCCCCTCTTTTACAGTTGCCATTTTGAAGGCTACGTACAGCGAGCCACGTACTGGAACTTCATGAAACTCTAAGGGATGAATCGGTAATATTGTACAATATTCCAAAAGAAATTCTGCATTTTTTCAACTGAAATTAGTAGAGAAAATTATATGTTGCCTTACGTATTGAACATCCTTCGTACAAGCTACACAGAGCCGTATGGGGGAATCACTCTCCGACGGACGTTCCGAAAGTAAAATTCTTCAGTGCTTCCCTTGGCGACCACTGGCAATGTGGTCGCCGACGGAAATGCGAGCTGTTATCCGGTAAGAATGGGCACATAGGACTAGTGTGTCCATCATCTATGACCGTGTAAGGCGAAGATGTCATGTTTCGTCAAATGGTTGGTCGCTGGTGTTGCAGATATTCAGAGAAGAAGGTAGAGTGTGGAGGATGAAGGTTGAAATGGGCGTCCCTCCACATCCACGAATGAAAACATTGCTAGAGTACAGGACATGGTGTTAGAGGACAGGCGGATAACGTTATCAGACGTAGCGTCAACCCCACGTTTTATGATACTGCAGTGCCTGTGTTGTTAAACACATGAAATTTGTTTGCAGTTTTGAATACGGACGACCATCACCTGTATAAGGGAATGACAAAATAGAAATTTACGCTGCATCGGCACTCGTGGATAAATACGATACTGCAATGCAAATGTTGTTAAGAAGAACAACGCAGTATTCCCCCAGACTGCACGTAGCCGCATGCCTGCGCTGCAAATATCGTATTTCTTTGCCGCCTCTCCTTAACGGGAAGTACATAATGTTTGTACGAGTACAGTTTGAGACACGGTAAGGACTGGATATGAAAGTTTGTGTCTGACCGTGATTCGTGTATGCATAGCTAAAACGGCTAAAGCGACCACTAGCGTAAAGTGGGAAATTTGGGTTCGAGTACCGGTCCGATCACAAATTTTCAAGTTTAGCTGTTATATTATTTCGGGGTCCAAAGCAGCTGCATCATACAAACTTCCCTTTAGTTACGGCCGGCCGGAGTGGCCGAGCGGTTCTAGGTGTTTCAGTCTGGAACCACGCTACCGTTACGGTCGCAGGTTCGAATCCTGCCTCGGGCATGGATGTGTGTGATGTCCTTAGGTTAGTTAGGTTTAAGTAGTTCTAAGCCTATGGGACTGATGACCTCAGATGTTAAGTACCATAGTGCTCAGAGCCATTTGAACCATTTGAACTTTAGTTAGGTCTGAAGTTGACTGGTAATGGTCAAAGCCAGTTATCAAATTTCCTATAAGCGATTTTGGCTTGTAAATATTTTACGAAAAGTCAACATTTATTTACGTATATCGTAACCTCGCATCATTGTGAGCAGTTGGTTAATGAGGGTAAAGAATAAGACTACTGCTAATATTGGCGCTTACACATCGCGTGAATTGTGGCATCGGTGGAGAGGACTCATCGTGATTCCAGAGAAGTGTCGTTTCCCAGGAGACGTTGCAGATTGCATCCATTACGTGGCAGCACGCCGAGAGGACGAAAGCGAAAACTGGGTCGCCTGGTGAAGGCGAAGGCGAGGACGGGAAACGGCCGGAGCGCGTCCTCGTAGGAGAGTTTTCCCGCGAAGGCGCCGCAACGCGCAGCGCCGGCCGGGCTCGTGTGACGTGTCGGCGGGTCGCGCAAGCGGACGCCGCCGGCGGACCCTCTGCGGAACTCCGCCACTGGAGTGCAGGCTGCCGGGGAAAGCCGGCCGCAGCCGTGGGACCGGGGACCGGCGGACGTGGGAAACGAACGGCCACCGGCCACTGGCGCAGGGTACTCCGTGCCCGCTGCACTGCCAAGGTATCGTCGTAACCGCACATGAGTGGGCACTCTGAAGATGTCTTCTGTGCTTGCCTCGAGATACTCTACAGTTGAGTATACGTCCCCCATACAGCACAAAAAAAGTACAAGCAGTGGCGTAATTGGGATACGGCAATCAGGGCGTCGTTTGTGTACGGGTGCACTTTTGTAACAGCCAAAAAGAAAAGGAAAAGAAATGAGAAAGAACAATATAAAATTGCAAGAGCGAGTAAGCAGAAGGAGGGGAAAAACAGGGAGACTATGAAGAGATAGTAGCAGTAAGTAGTAGAGGAAGAAGAAGAGGCAGAAGTGAAAGGAAAAGCAAAGAATTGGCGTGCACTTAATGAAATTGGTGTGGACATGTATGAGTGATTTCAGGTGTGCCGCAGGGGACTGTCGTAGGACCGTTGCTATTCACAATATACATAAATGACCTTGTGGATGACATCGGAAGTTATGATGCTGTGGTATATCGAGAGGTTGTAACAATGGAAAATTGTACTGAAATGCAGAAGGATCTGCAGTAAATTGACGCATGGTGCAGCGAATGGCAATTGAATCTCAATGTAGACAAGTGTAATGTGCTGCGAATACATAGAAAGATAGATCCCTTTTCATTTAGCTACAAAATAGCAGGTCAGCAACTGGAAGCAGTTAATTCCATAAATTATCTGCGAGTAGGCATTAGGAGTGATTTAAAATGGAATGATCATATAAAGTTGATCGTTGGTAAAGCAGATGCCAGACTGAGATTCACTGGAAGAATCCTAAGGAAATGCAATCCGAAAGCAAAGGAAGTAGGTTACAGTACACTTGTTCGCCCACTGCTTGAATACTGCTCAGCAGTGTGGGATCCGTACCAGATATGGTTGATAGAAGAGATAGAGAAGATCCAACGGAGAGCAGCGCGCTTCGTTACAAGATCATTTAGTAATCGCGAAAGCGTTACGGAGATGATAGATAAACTTCAGTGGAAGACTCTGCAGGAGAGA
Source organism: Schistocerca piceifrons (assembly GCF_021461385.2). NCBI lineage: Eukaryota > Metazoa > Arthropoda > Insecta > Orthoptera > Acrididae > Schistocerca > Schistocerca piceifrons. Next base: position 602,651,236 of record NC_060140.1, on the reverse strand, counting down.
CGCTCAGTAGCTCGGTACGGGCTTTTGTTGAAGTTTCGAGAACATACCTTCACCGAAGAGTCAAGCAGTATATTGCTCCCTCCTTCGTATATCTCGCGAAGAAACCATGAGGATAAAATCAAAGAGTTAGAGCCCACACAGAAGCATACCGACAATCCTTCTTTCCACGAACAATACGAGACTGGAATAGAAGGGAGAACCGATAGAGGTACTGAAGGTACCCTCCGCCACACACTGTCAGGTGGCTTGCGGAGTATGGCTGTAGATGTAGAGAACATCACCAGGGGATCCGGACTGGACTGTGTTGGGGAACAGACCCACAACCTCTCCTGTTTCCATTTACCGTAATTTACCACCTGTGTCATGTATCAATTCTTCGCTACAATTGTCAGCTCGTGATAGTCGCCCCAGTATCTGGAGGATGGGGCAGGGGGGAAGCGGGTGGGTGGAGGGGGAAGGGGATGGAGGCTATATCCTTGAATATATGATGCGACAGTCTCCCTCGTACTCCTAAATGGAAATGTGATGGAAGCCTACAGAGCAGGTCAGGGGAGAGAGATTTCTCCAGAATGGTTGGTTTCTTCAGCATCAGTTGGAAATAATCTTTTGAATAGTAGCATTTTACAGTGGAGTGTTACTAACGTGCATAGGGAACAGGCCATTAAAATTGCCTGCATGTGGCTACTGACTCTGATTAGCCTAAAAGCCGGAATGTTAACAGTTTTCATACAGCAGGGTGGAGTTCGCAAAATAAAGGAGTCGACGCAGCCCTCCTGTGTGTTGAGGTCATGAGCACCCCGGAGCGGAGATACTGATTCCAGAGTACTACTAATTTAGTAAGACTGCCTCCTGCTTCCTGCCACTTTTTTTGAGTCGACTGTATGCTTTGCGGTCAGTATATGGGCACACTGTCTGAGCTTTGTTACTAAGCGAACAGGGGTTAGACGAAGCCAAGGTAGTGTGCTGCTCAGATTATCTGGGACTTTTCAGACTATCTCACTTAAAGCTTCGAGTGTGGTTTGGGAATCTACCGATAGACTACATGACCAGATTCCGGGCCACTGCGTACTAGCTTAAGATGAGAGAACGAGATAAGGTAACCATCATAGCACGTGTAGAAAATACATACAAACGCCACTTAAATAGGTGACAACGAAATAGTTAACAACGGGAATTAAATAGCAGTGACTAGGACCAGAAAGCTTACACATTATTTCTCAATATGAGTGTACGTATAGGAACGAGTCACATCGACCCCAGTAGAGGCATGGACCATTTCCTGACTGATGCATTTACACCGCATCCATCTCAATGAAAGGGAAGGATGTAATTGTGGGGAGAGACGCGTCCCAGAGCACGTCGTATTATTATGCATGCTTCTCACAAACAGACCAGACGACTAGAGCGCACATACGAGGCTTTATGTTATGCGATTAGATACGAAACACCATGGACAGATATCAATAGTAGGGCAGACTCGATCCCCAAGGTCCTGCATCTTCGGCACTCAAAAGAGCGACAAAAAAGACGTGACACGAGGCCCAGGACATAGCAAAACAGTAATATAATGTACACCACACGGGAAGGTGACGAAACTGATAACCCAGGCAACAATAGAGACGACGATGACGACAGATTCCTTGACCAAACAATCTAGTATTGAGTTCAATAATTACTTATTTGTGAATTTTAAATATTTTTCAAAAGCTGCATGTTTTTTATTTTTTATCTTTCCACTGTTTTCTTCTACCCTGCTAACATTTTTTGTTTAATACCTTATGTACCCTATAAACAGTTTAATTCTCATTGTAACTCAGTGTCCTAACTTTGATTTATTTTATTGCTGAAAACAATATTTGCTTATAATATGGAACAATTTATGTTATTAGATGCAAAGTTGTAAAATGACCAAATCTTTTAACATATTAGGCCACAGTTCTTTAAATATGCAATAAATGAAAGATAACTAGTGATGTGGGTTAAACAAAAAATGGCAATATGTCGGCAGGGCGGGGGGAACACGAATCCTAAGTCGCCAAGGACGCTAGTTATCCTAGTTACGCCACTGTGTGCATGTGCCTATTATGAACGAGATTCAGTGCATCGTTACCGGCTGTCCCTCTGAAGAAGGTTTATCTTTCTGCTTCGTTGCTCTATCTTGACTTTCGAAGAGAATTAGTAATCAGAAGAGAAACGACCAAAGGAATAGTGTTTTCAACTCCATTTAGGTACTGGTAAGCGTTCCTATAATTCCCCATACTTATGCTCTGCAACTCATTGCTCAATTCAAGCTACAGTAGTTTGGAAAAATGTTAACTATCCACTTACTTTACGAGATGGTTTGACACGTCTCGTAAATTTCTATGTGCTAGCGGGAAATTCGGTCTGTCCATAAGCATCTTCATTGTAAGCGTTTGTGCAAAAAAGCAGACAGTTGTTTGTTAGTAATCACATCAAAAATCGGAAGCCATAAATTTCACAGAAAAGCATAAATTCGAGCAAGTTGTAATGAAGAAAGATTTTAATTTCAAAAAGTGATCATACATTGACGGAAGTTCAAGAACGCCTTTAACCAACACTGAAGAGGTTTTTCCTTGTCATCAGTCTTCTGACTGGTTCCATGGAGTCCACCTCAACTTCCTGCATAGGCCTCTTCATCTGAGAATAGCTCTGGCGCTTGACGTCCTCAGTTATTTATCTCTGTGTCTACAGTTCTTACCTGAAGTGGCCAGTGAGCTAGGTGCCTGGGGAGGGTAACAAAATAGAAAAATTTGCCCACAACTTTGTAATGCAATTATAAAAGCCAGCAAATGTTCAGTTAGCTTTATTTTATAATCAACCAAATGTGGGCAGGACTCAAACTGTGCACCGATCCACAGTGTGGGCACGTCGTTTTACTGTACCTAGCCAAATAGCACAGTCATTGGCACTTCTAAAATACAGAAATAGAATAAATTTAATAAGCACACAATAATCAATTCACAAAAGGGCCGGCCCTTCAAGGTTCCTTCCAAATTATACATTCCATTATCCGCGACCAGAAATATATTTAAAATAACCTTTCATCATACTAATAAATAATCTAAACCCCACAAACAAGTGTAAGCTAAAGAAACAGTGCTTGGATCTGATCACAGAAGCTATTAACTCTTCAATAACAAGCCAAGTCCTGGTAAACCTAATAGCCTACAAGCGTAACGCAGCTAGGGTGAAACATGTAAAAAACAGTGCTGATGACAGAAGCCTAATCAAATAGAAGTAAGCTAAGGAACAGCATCAACTAGGACGAGTTACGATAATTACATAATAAAAATCTTAAAACCAGCCGCTCTAATTGAGCGAGTCAGACCAGCTGTACGACTCAAATCTATTCCCCTCATCCACCCCGTTACTCAAGATAATAAACGACCATTTTAAGGCAAAAAAATTAATTTTGAACAGCGATAACATAAACAACTTAACAGGTGGAAGAAATTCAACATGAACCAATGATTATTCAGTTCTTTTCAAGTCTTCCAGAACCAATAACAAACACGAAGTAAGACACCGACTGCAACTCAATGGTGATTGAAGTCCAGCAGACAGGAGTAAACAGACAGGGCTGTATGCTAGAGTCGGCCACGCGCACAAGTGCACAGCAATAGCCAATGTTCTGAAACGTACTCACCAAGTTTGGTTATTTTTGGTTGAACAGGAGCTGTCCCAAGTTTTAACTGGTACACCAATCCCCCTCCTTTGGCCGCGGCCAACGACCCAACGATTCTTTGGCCCGAGGTACAGCTGCCCGCTTCGCCTCCTATCTTCATGGTCTCATAGTTGCCGACGCCACACGCTGTTTGGGATGCGCCCTTCCAGCTTGTCTGCGCGGATTGGAGTAGGCGCTCTTTTTTCCAGCTGGAAGTTTCCTTCTTGACCGCCAGACAGTCTTCACCATGCGAACCTGACACCACTGTAAAAGTCTCGGAAGTGATCGCGCACGCCCTCAATGGTGCCGCGCGTGAAGCCGTCGCTAGATAAGTCAAGAGCGTAACCATGCCCAATATCGATAAGAGCCTACATGGCTTCTTACCGCCTACAGTTCCGTCTAGAACAATAGAAGTTATTCCCTGACGTCTTACTACATCTTCTGTCATTCTCCTTATTATTGCTCTCTACATGGCACGTTCGTCAATGATTCAACAGAGAACCTCCTCGTTTCTCAATCTATTCATGCACCTAATTTTCAGCACCTCTCTACAGCACCATATCTCAAACGCTTCGATCATATTCTTTTTTGATTTTCCTACAACTCACGGTTCACGTCCGTACAGTGATGTGCTCGAAACGTACATTCTTAGGAATTGCTTCCTCAAATTAAGGCGGATATTTGACTTTATTAGACTTCTTCTGCCCAGGAATGGCCTCTTTGCCTGTCTTAGTTTGCTTTTTATGTCCCACTTGCTTAGTCTGTGATGTGTTATTTTGCTTTCAAAATAATAGAAATCCTTCACTTCATCGAGTTCGTTGTTTCCAACTATGATGTTAATGTTACCTCTAATCTCATTTCTGTTCCTCCGCATTCTTTTCATCTTTCTTCGGTTTACTCAGAATCCATATTCGAGTACTGATTAGACCAGTGCACGTCAAACTTTTGTGCTCAGGCGCCAATACTTACATTGTAGGAAGGTTCCTCTGGGCGCATATGTACCAATCGTATTAATTAGTAACCCACATAAATCAGTATGTTGTGAGCCCCAATATACTAGCTATATAGTAAGAGTGCAATACGTCGGCCGTCATCCATCAAGGACTGGTCGTCAAAAGTGAGAACCTTTCAGAAAACATCGTGTCAACTATTCTCCGTTTCAGATTGCGGCCACTCTCGGTAACCCAAAGGTGTGACCTGTCAACTGCCTGACAAACTGTTGTTATGCTGTCTGTGTGAGCGGATTATTAACTGACTAATAGCAGCAACAGCGCTTATATTTAAATGTTTTGCGCAATATGTGACACTATCACGAAAGTTTAACGGATGTTTTGAATTTCATTTTTTCATCTCATTCTATTGAAGAGCCAAAGAAACTGATACACCTGCCTAATATCGTTTAGGGCCCCCGCGAGCATGCAGAGGTGCCGCCGCGCGGGATTAGCCGTGCGGTCTTAGGCGCTTCACTCATGGACCGTGCGGCTGTCCCAGCGGAGGTTCGAGTCCTCCCTCGGGCATGGGTGGGTGTGTTTGTCCTTAAGATAATTTAGGTTTAAGTAGTGTGTAAGCTTAGGGACTGATGACCTTAGCAGTTAAGTCCCATAAGATTTCACACACATTTGAACATTTTTTTGCAGAGGTGCCGCAAGATTAAGTGGCATGGACTCGACTAATGTCTGAACTGGAGGCAACTGACACCATGAATCCTGCAGGGCTGACCATAAATCCGTAAACGTACGAGGCGTTGGAGATCTCTTCTGAACAGCTCGTTCAAGGCATCTGGGATATGCTCAATAATTTTCACGTCTGGGGAGCGTTCCTGGAGCCACGCTGTAGCACTTCGGAACGTGTGGGGTGTCGCATTGTCCTGCTGGAACTGCCCAAGTCTGTCGGAATGGACAATGGCCATGAATGGATGCAGGTGATCAGACAGGATGCTTACGTACGTGTCACCTGTCAGACTCGTATTTAGACGTATCAGGCGTCCCTTATCACTCCAAATGCACCCGCCCCACACCATTACAGAGCCTCCACCAGCTTGAACAGTCCTCTGCCGATATGCAGGGTCCATGGATTCATGGGTTGTCTCCATTCCCGTACACGTCCATCCGCTCGATACAATTTGAAACGAGACTCTCCCGACCGGGCAACATGTTTCCAGTCATCAACAGTCCAATGTCAGCTTTGACGGACCCAGGCGAGGCGTAAAGCCTCAGGGGTACACGAGTGGGCCTTCGTCTCCGAAAGTCCATATCGATTATGTTTCGTTGAATGGTTCACGCACTGACACTTGTTGATGGCCCAGCATTGAAATCTGTAGCAACTTACGGAAGGGCTGCACTTTTGACACGGTGATCGATTCTCTTCAGTCGTCGTTGATCCCGTTCTTGCAGTATCTTTTTCCGGCCGCAGCGATGTTGGAAATTCGTTTTTTTACCGTATTTCTGATATCCACGGAACACTCGTGCAATTGTCGTAAGGAAAAATTCACAGTTTATCGCACCTCAGACATGTTGTAACCCATCGCTCGTGCGCCGACTTTAATACTAAGTAGAAACTCACTTAAATCTTGACAACCTGCCATTGTAGCAGTAACCGATGTAACAACTGTGCCAGACACTTGTTGTCTTGTATAGGCGTTGCCGACCATAGGGCCATATTCTGGATGGTTACATATCTCTGTATTTGCATAGGAATTACTATACCAGTTCTTTGGCGCCTCAGAGTATTAAAAGAACATTAATTTCAATTCATATTGCTTGCTGCAAATATGTACCGAATTTGAAGACTACTGTCTGTATCAAAAACAATCGCCAGTCCCTGTTATTTCCGTTTGAAATTTATACAATCGCAGCTGAAAGCTACGAGACACACATACCCCTGGGTTGCCAGCACTGGATGACAAACAATAAAACATTCCCTCACCACAAAATGGCGTCGCTGCTTACCATTCATCACCTGAGATTAGCAGCCAACTTCACATATCTCAAGGCCGAATTCACTAGCGTCAATTAAAATTGAGTACACCTTAAAATATTACTGTCTTTGAAAGAATTTTTGTTTGTTATTGGCAAGAAAACGACTATCTTAAGTATCTCTTAACGTTAGCTGACGTTCTTTGATTCGACTGTTAGTTACTAAATAGATATTGTTATAAAATACGGATGAGAACAGAGGGCTGCGTGAATATTTGATTCGGGCCGCATGAGGATCGCGGGCCGCACTTTGACGAACGTGGAATTAGACTGTTCCATTCAATACTTCCTCACTTTCACTAAGGATAGCAAAGCCATCAGCGAGTTTTAGCACTGATATCCATTGTGCATGAATTTTAATCTATAGTCGAAACTGTCTTTTATTTCCGTCATTGCTTCTAGTATGTACAAACTGAACAGTAGGGGCGAAAGACTGCATCCCTGTCTTCACCCCTTTTAATGCAAGTACTTTGTTCCTGGTGTTCCATTCTGATTGTTCTCTCTTGGTTCTTGACATACTGTATAATACCATCCTTTTCCTGTAAGTTTGTATCCATTTTTATGAGAATTCTGATCATCGTGCCCCATTTTCATCGAACGCTTTTTGGAAGTCGACATATCCTGTGAACTACATTAAATGTATTCGAAATGGATGTACGCGGACAGGTCGTAGACGCATGGTTGACGACGTATAGAAGTTTGGGTCTGGCTGTAAGTCGTACACGGATAGCCAAATGGTAAGGTGACAACTCGCGATTAGCGGGAAATCTAGCTTCCAATCCCGGTCCGGTACAAATTTACATAGTCGTCTTTCCATTCTACAGATGATGGTTGCCCTTAGTCGTTATTGCGAATTCATTTAGTGTATTTCATAACGGCTGCAGTCAGCGAAGTGCCTGTTCCTTTGGACATGCATGCATGTCCAAAGCAACTTTGCATCGTTATCAGAATAACAGAGGCATTGCAATATCGTATATATTGTATCCTATGAAGGTCTTTTTATGATTTTTCTTAAGTCATACTTCCATTATCAAGCGATTGTCAAAATAGCCTCTCTAATGTCTTTACGTTTCCGGAAACCAAATTAAAGTCGTGTAACAGATCTTCAGTTTTGTTTTCAGTGCACTATGTATTAATCCTGTCACCATGTAGCCCAGAATTGTGTGGTTTGGCTTAATTCCATCCCTTGTGACAGGACTACCTTGCACTTATGTGTTTTTTCATGAGTAAATTTGATTTAATCTCAGTTCAATTCAATGGTCTATGGTTTTCCACCTGCCCCTTTCATTAATATAGTCATTTACCCAGGTAATAGTATCCACAGCTGTAGGCGATGGCCGGCCGCGGTGGTTTTGCGGTTCTAGGCGCTGCACTCCGGAACCGCGGGACTGCTACGGTCGCAGGTTCGAATCCTGCCTCGGGCATGGATGTGTGTGATGTCCTTAGGTTAGTTAGGTTTAAGTAGTTCTAAGTTATAGGGGACTGATGACCTCAGATGTTAAGTCCCATAGTGCTCAGAGCCATTTGAACCATTTTTTTTGTAGGCGATGAAGGTTACACGATCCAGGAAGCAGAGGTATAGCAGGTCAGATTGTTTTATCTTCTGATAGGGAAACAGCGACTTGCAGTACATCTTACTTCCTTCCGATAAACCTACAGCCCTAACGAAACGCCAGAATCTACAACGGTATTATCACTGTCTTCCTAACCTATTCCTATTTCTTGTTCTCTCACGCCACCTGACAGTTCATCCCCCCTCAATCCCCCTTCACAGAAGCCTTCAGTGTACTCTGTTCGCGCATCATCTCTCTGCTCTGGTTTATCAGTGAAATTCCTATTGCGCTCGTAATGTTGGCACCATTGCTTTTCATTTCAGCTGGTTAACGACTGACTGATAGCGTTTCTGATGTAACACGGTCAGTGTGGGCGAGCTTCAGCCACAGGCTGTATTCGGCCTAGCAAGCGGCCGGCCGATGAGTGCGATGTGGAGGGCACCGCTGGACGGTTAAGCAGCTGGCGCGCTGCCCTCCACACAGGTCATTACCGGCTCAGCCGCGACATTTAAGGTGGGGCGAGTAAGCAGTCTGCGTCAACGATGCGGCCGCGTATCGCTCCGACTTTACGTCACGTCTTCTAGCCGGTTCCTCAGCCAACCATAGCGGGGACGCCGGCAGAGTCGGCAGCTGTAAAAATGCGTTCGCTTACGTGTCGCCTTTTTTGTGGTGTAAGAGAAGTGCTACTACTGTGTGGCCGGATTTCCTGGATGAAAATATAAACGGGTATTGTTCTCCTTATTTACTCGTGAAAAGGGCAAAGGGTTCAAATGGTTCAAATGGCTCTGAGGTCATCAGTCCCCTAGAACTTAGAACTACGTAAACCTAACTAACCTATGGACATCACACACAGCCATGGCCAAGGCAGGATTCGAATCTGCGACCGTAGTGGTCGCGCGGTTCCAGACTGAAGCGCCTAGAATCGCTCGGCCAGGGGCAACGGGCTCTGGACCCATGAGCCCTTCTGTGTTGGTATTTTCTAGACGTAGGTTATTGATGAGCTTCTATCGTGGGCCGTGGCACCTGAATCCGATGTCAGTGTAGTAGGGTAACAGATCCGACGTCAGGTGGCAGGTGGTCAGCCGGAAGTCTGTGACGCTGTCCACGAGCTTACGCGTTGTTTCCTTGACGGTGTGCTGGATGTGGGTCAGTGTCAAGTTCTCGATGAAGGTTCCTCCTCTGGACCCACCGAGGGGCCTTTAGAACGAGTCGAAGACAGCGATTTTGTAACACCTGTAGTTATTTAATGCTTGTGTTGCTTGTAGTGGCCCAGGAGAAGCAACCCTATAACGTGGAGGGTACGACCGTTGCTCGGCATAGCTCAAGTTTTGTGCTGACAGTCATATGAACTTGCCAGGAGAGGGTACAAATAGCGTATCAGGCGCCACATATCAGCCTTTTTAGGGTCGATAGAGGAAAAGCGGAAAACCTAAATATCGATGACTAGACAGTGAATGCGATCCTTTATGTGTCCAGTGTTTTAACCGTTGCTCCAGTGTGCTCGGTTCGTTATACGAGTACAGGGCGGTCAGAAAAATGTGAAACACATGTAAGAATGTTGCAGGGTAGGCAGTGCTGAGAAATAACTATTCAGAAAAAATTCGATATGTTGCGCCGTTTTGGAGTTAACTAGCACTGAAGTCAGCCAATCAGGACGTAGCGCACGCAGATTCAAGCAGCCCGCCAGAAACGGTGTCGCCAAAAGTGTTCTTCGTTTGGTTTCCTAAAACCAAATAAGAGAGCGATACAAAAATTGGGCATGGAACTGTAGTAAGGATCCAACCAGAGGCAAAGGCTGAGCAGCCGCGTGCGCTGTCGTTTATGCTATGAGAACAACTGACGCTAATTGTATCTGGCGGCTACTACCCTGATCGCCCGCTATACTCTTTGCAGTAAAGAGACTCGGGCGTGAACATCTGTATTGTTTTTATTAATGGAGAGCTTATCATGGCAATTTTTCCTTCACAGTCCACATTTCCTGAGGATATATATTATGTGTCTTTAATACAGTCGTCTGCATTACTTTCTGCTGGTTCTTATCGATGATCATTTCTCATGCTTTCGCCTTTAAGGGCGATTTCCCATTCGAAGAACCAGAATATGCTCTGAACCTCTATCGGCGTCGTCTATCCTCTTTTGCAAGGCCGTTGGAAGAACGAGAGTGGCTCCTTAAAACGAACGTTTTCAGTCGAAGATTTTCATCCGAGGACTAATGACTGGGATCGAATCCAGGTGACGAATAGTCTTAGACGCTAACTCTAGGGCAGGGCACACATTGGTGAATGCTAAGAAGCCTGTAGTTCGGCAAATCTTGTGAGCTGTTGCGACTGCGGGAGCATGTACTGTTTGTAAAGCTTATGTAGATGATTTCGAGATACGAGACTTGGACTAGATTTAAATATATGCGAAAGAACACGGGGCGAGGCAATAAACCGTTCGAAAACCCATTAGGACAACCAAAATTCCAGTGCCCTTGGTAATCATAAAAGTGAAACATAAAGTCCACAGAGAACTTGCCCAAGACAGTTTTCAACAAACAGCAGCTTACAACTGGCCAAAAATAGTGTCTTGTACCACAACAGTAACTAGATCAAACGCCACAAGAAACCTAAGATTGTCAGAAATGGTGAAGTAAAAACAGACATATATTTCCTATCAAAATCTTGGTTTAGGTCCAAAATTCTAAACATGCCCAAAGAACTGGATCGAGCTCAATACATACGGTCTCCTGGGTACTGTGGCGTGGAGACATACCTAAGATTGCGTACATCACATGGTCTTTAAAATCAGAAAAAGAAGGCCTCGACCTAATCGACTTTATTTGAAGATGCGCTGTTCTGATGAGACACAAAACATCCAAAATCATAGAAAACATCATGGCCAGTCCGACAGCGGCCTTGTTCGATAATAATACAGACCAGATTCCGAAATGGCACCAGTGGACCACAAGGAGATCCCATTTACACTAAGTTCACGTGACAATAATCCACCTTCAATCCCAGAGAGAAGACTGTAAAACTATCAGCCACACACCTGATAAGGACAGTCGCCTGCGACACGTGCTGTGAAGAAAATGGTTCAAATGGCTCTGAGCACTATGGGACTTAACATCTATGGTCATCAGTCCCCTAGAACTTAGAACTACTTAAACCTAACTAACCTAAGGTCATCACACAACACCCAGTCATTACGATGCAGAGAAAATCCCTGACCCCGCCGGGAATCGAACCCGGGAACCCGGGCGTGGAAAGCGAGAACGCTACCGCACGACCACGGGCTGCGGACCGTGCTGTGAACCAGGCACTCTGGAGCTCAGTATTCTGTGTCCGACAGTCCCAGACGTTTGGAGAACTAATAAACTAATACTTAGCTTCATAAACGGAACCAAGACGAATCATTTCGCCGCAACAACAATCACCGAACCGGACTTTAAGCCGTTTCCTGCCTGTAAGAGATTTGCCACTACATAAATAGTTGCCCAAAAAAGAGCACTCCCTCCATCAGCTGCGACACACTGAGAAATTACAGTTTCTATGTTATCTATGGAACCCACGTGAGAAATAGAGAAAAATTCCAAAATATGAAGAAATTTGTGTGAACTTTTTAGGCCGGCCGCTGGTGGCCGAGCGGTTCTAGGCGCTTCAGTCTGGAACCGCGCGACCGCTACGGTCGCATGTTCGAATCCTGCCTCGGGCATGGATGTGTGTGATGTCCTTAGGTTAGTTAGGTTTAAGTAGTTCTAAGTTCTAAGGGACTGATGACCTGAGATGTTAAGTCCCATAGTGCTCAGAGCCATTTGAACCATTTTTTGAACTTTTTAATCGTTGCATTTGACACAGCCTTTAATAAAAACTGCGATAAGTATCGGGAACCAGTCCGGTAAATAAACTGTTTAAGAACAACCCGATGGGCCGCTATCAACATAAAGAGGCAGCAACAGCCGGAAGACGAGGAGTCCCTCTACACCAGTCGTAGACAGCCTATGGTAACCCGCGCATCTCATTCGCATATACACATAAAAAAAAAACTTTTGCATCACCTCGGTTCCGAGAGTTTCGGAACTTGTACAGAAAATTGGAATTGACATCAACATAATCATCATTTCCGCCCTTTTTATTATTCGTGAAAACCACACATTGCATGTTGTACCACCATGCAGCGAGACCTTCAGAGGTGGTGGTCAAGATTGCTGCACACACCGGTACCTCTAATACCAAGTAGCACGTCCTCTTCCATTGATGCATGGCTGTATTCGTCGAGGCATACTATCCACAAGTTCATCAAAGCACTGTTGGTCGAGATTGTCCCACTCTTCAGTGGCGATCGGCGTAGATCCCTCAGAGTGGTTGGCGGGCCATATCGTCCATAAATAACCCTTTTCAATCTATCCCACGCATGTACAATAGGGTTCATGTCTGGAGAACATGTCGTTATCCCGAAGGAAGTCATTCACAAGATGCGCTCGATGGGGGCTCGAATTGTAGTCCTTGAAGACGAATGCCTTGCCAATATACTGCCGATATGGTTGCACTATCAGTAGGAGGATGGTATTCACGTATCATACAACCGTTATGGCGCCTTCCATGACCACCAGCGGTGTACGTCGGCCCCCCATATTACCACCCCAAAACAACAGGGAACCTCCATCTTGGTGCACTCGTTGGACAGTGTGTCTAAGGCGCTCAGACTGACCAGGTTGCTTCCAAACACGTCTCCGACGACAGTCTGGTTGAAGGCATATGAGACACTCGTCGGTGAAGAGAACGTGATGCCTATCCCGACCGGTCCATTTGGCATGTTGTTGGGCCCATCTGTAACGCGCTGCATGGCGTCGTGGCTGCAAAGATGGACCTCGTAATGGACGTAGGGAGTGAAGTTGCGCATCATGCAGCCTGTTGCGCACACTTTGAGTCGTAAAACGACGTCATGTGGGTGCACGAAAAGCATTATTCAACAAGGTGCCGTAGCTGTCAGGGTTCCTCCGAGTCATAATCCGTAGGTAGCTGTCATCCATTGCAGTAGTAGCCCTTGGGTGGCCTGAGCGAGGCATGTCATCGACAGTTCCTGTCTCTCTGTATCTCCTCCATGTCCGAACAACATCGCTTTGGTTCATTTCGAGACGCCTGGACATTTCCCTTGTTAAGAGCCCTTCCTCGCACAAAGTAACATGCGGACGCGATCGAACTGCGGTATTGACCATCTAGGCATGGTTGAATTACATGAGCCGTGTACCTCCGTTCTGGTGGAATGACTGGAACTGATCGGGTTTTGCACCCCTCCGTCTAATAGGCGCCGCTCATGCATGGTTGTTCACATCTTTGGGCGGCTTTAGTGACATCTCTGAACAGTCAAAGGGACTGTGTCTGTGATAGAATATCCACAGTCAACGTCTATCTTCAGGAGTTCTGGGAACCGGGGTGATGCAAAACATTTTTTGATGTGTGTATTTACTTAGAGTTTCGGGATGCCTCGTCACGTGACTCGACAGCAGCGCTCCTAGCCCAAATATAACGTCCGTGACTTTAATGCTCAAGGGGTAATTTACTGATATGAATAGCACTCCTATTTCAATACACCACGAGAACAAATTATTCCTCAAAACACGCGTTTTTGAGACTACATTCATTTTACACTTATCCCATCTTCAGATGTTTACATTCATTTACGTGTCGTGAACACTGTTTCTTTATTTGCGACGCTTTACAACAGCTGTCCTAAAAACTTGCTTCGCAGAATTCTGCAACGTCGTTGGCAAACAAACAACGATCACGACGCGTAAATAAATGTAAGATGGGGTGCCAGGCGTCTTGAAATGTCATAATGGAAACAACTACGCCTATAAAAGCAACTGGTTGTAGCTGATTCATTATAAATCACCTTCAGCTTCAATATCTGCAGTGTACCAACATCTCCACACCACACAAGAATTATTTACTAGCGCTCATTGCCTATTGGTACTACTGAGAATATTTTGGATGGTATCAATACTGTTCGTCAGTATTCTAGTATTGACAAAATATGGTTCAAATGGTTCTGAGCACTATGGGACTTAACATCTGTGGTCATCAGTCCCCTAGAACTTAGAACTACTTAAACCTAACTAACCTAAGGACAGAACACACATCCATGCCCGAGGCAGGATTCGAACCTGCGACCGTAGCACGAAATGGCAGAAACTGCACAATATTAATGTGACGTGATGGCAGCCCCCTCTAACGCAAATGTTCAAATGTGTGTGAAATCTTATGGGACTTAACTGCTAAGGTCATCAGTCCCTAAGCTTACACACTACTTAACCTAAATTATCCTAAGGACAAATACACACACCCATGCCCGAGGGAGGACTCGAACCTCCACCGGGACCAGCCGCACAGTCTAACGCAAAGGTCCGAAGGTATAGCACCAGCAATGTCAGTGTTTGTGGATAATATGTTTTAACCTAGCGCTAATTTTTCCGACATGCCATCGCAATAAAGTATACATAGAAACTCACAAAATCAAACACAAGAATCTAGGACAGCAAAATGTCTTCCTTCCACGAATTTCTTTCGCGATCTGAGTTGAAACAAAACGCGGGCCGGATCCAGTGATCTACACGGAGTCGGCTTCCCGGTAACACCTAGACGTAATGATCTGTATCAAGTGTCGTATCATTTACGATTTACATTGATGAGTTAACTATGCCAGTTCGTAAAAAGATAAAAGTTTATTGTGCCTCTGCTGTGGGAAAAGAAAGAAAAAAAAAGGATCGGCCGCTGACCTGGTGGAGGCTAAAATGCTGTTCCAGCGAGACGTGAATACTGATTGTGCTCACCAGTTCCGAATTTCGTGGACCAGCTCAACCATTTTGACACAGGTACATCGCTTTCCTTTGACGAGGACTCACGATACAGGGCTCGTAGCGTTCCGGCAGTACATCAGCAACGGCCGAGGCATTTCGCCAGAGCAGCAGCGGTAGCAGGTTGTTCGTGAGCGGCGGATGGCGCTTTAATGGCACCTGCACTCGAAATCATAACGGCAGGAAAGGGATTGCGGGAGTCGGCGGCTTGCGGAGCGCGCTTGAGCAAGCGGCCTGGGAGAGACGCCGCCTGGCGCAACCGCCGAGGAAAGACAAGGCGAGGACTCTCCCACCTGCCGCCGCAGATACCATCGCCGCGCCGCGCCGCCGGCTTCGGAAACACGAAATTCGGTAGTGCGGAGAATGCCTCGCCCGTATCTCGAACGGCCGTCTCACCCGGCACGCTAAAGAGCAAACGTTTGTCTAGCCCCAGAAAATCATTCTCCGTGACGCCTGCCGATTCAGAGCAGCTGATAGGCCTCGGAGAAACAACGTGCGATGTCGTGCCAAGCTCGTCGGGGACAGTGAAATGAAACTACCCGAAAGTACCAAGTAAAATTCTCTCCGCGTCCCTCTCACTTCTTAATTAGATAGTTGGTACGGTGGTTATACAAAAATGTGGGAACACCACGTGAAATGCATACTTGAACATACACTACTGGCCATTAAAATTGCAACACCAAGAAGAAATGCAGATGATAAACGGATATTCATTGGACAAATATATTATACTAGAACTGACATGTGATTAAATTTTCAAGCAATTTGGGTGCATATTTTGTCTTTTTAGTCCGTTTAATTTCATGACATAGACTTTACAACCTGATGATGAGAGCATTGTCTCTTGAATCGGGTTGTTAAAATATATCTATAAGAATCGCGGTTGAATGCTAACAGTGATAAACCTGATAAACGGGTA
This sequence comes from Schistocerca piceifrons, assembly GCF_021461385.2. NCBI lineage: Eukaryota > Metazoa > Arthropoda > Insecta > Orthoptera > Acrididae > Schistocerca > Schistocerca piceifrons. The sequence goes on along the minus strand of NC_060140.1, from coordinate 602,635,266 downwards.
TTCAGTGGACAAATATATTATACTAGAACTGACATGTGATTACATTTTCACTCAATTTGGGTGCATAGATCCTCAGAAATCTGTACCCAGAACAACCACTTCTGTCCGTAACAACGGCCTTGATACGCCTGGGCATTGAGTCAAACAGAACTTGGATGGCGTGTACAGGTACAGCTGCCCATGCAGCTACAACACGATACCATAGTTCATCGAGAGTAGTGACTGGCGTATTGTGACGAGCCAGTTGCTCGGCCACCATTGACCAGACGTTTTCAATTGGTGAGAGATCTGGAGAATGTGCAATCTCTTTTGCTAGTGATACGAGGCCATTGGGATCCAGTACGGTGTTCCGTATTACCCTCCTGAACCCACCGATTCCATATTCTGCTAACAGTAATTGGATCGCGACCAATGCGAGCAGCACTGTCGCGATACGATAAACCGCAATAGCGATAGGCTACAATCCGACCTTTATGAAAGTCGGAAACGTGATGGAACGCATTTCTCCTCCTTACACGAGGCATCACAACAACGTTTCACTAGGTAACACCGGTCAACTGCTGTTTGTGTATGAGACATCGGTTGGAAACTGTCATCATGTCAGCACGTTGTAGGTGTCGCCACCGGCACTAACCTTGTGTGAATGTTCTGAAATGCTAATCATTTGCATATCACAGCATCTTCTTCCTGTCGGTTAAATTTCGCCTCTGTAGCACGTCATGTTCGTGGTGTAGCAATTTTAATGGCGAGTAGTGTAAATGCAGAGGCTAGCCAAGCCTGCCGGCTGCACTGCTGTATTTATCTACGAATGGCACCTAGATGTTCCCGATATGTTACATGTCGTGGCCAGAACAGCGTTCTCTGTGGTTGTGAGTGCACGAGGTAGGAACTAAATGAACTTGAACGTGAGCAAAGTGTTGAAACTAATATGGTACTTGCCTTTGTAACCAAGGGAGATGAAGAGTTTGCTCTTTCTAGAGGCACTGTATCGAAGTTTTGTACCGGACACAGGGAAAGCAGTGAAACATCATCCGCTAAAGCACAACGCAGACGGAAGCGTTTGTTAAGTGATCGTGACAGAGGCTCATTGAAGAGGGCTGTGGCGAAAAATAAGGGGACAAAGCTGCAAGAGTCACTGGTGAACTGAATGACACACTGGCGAACCCTGTCAGCGCCAAAACGAGACAAAGGGAGCTCCGTGAGTAGGGAACTGCAGGGTGCGGAGGAATTCCCATATCACTCGTCAGTGATGCAAATGTCCGTGACAAGAAAACGTTTTTACGAAGCCGTAAGATGTGGACTGTGGAAAGACGGAGGAAGGTCATTTAGTCGGATGAGTATTGTTTCACACTGTTTCCAACTTCTGGCGTAGTTTTTGCCCACTGCGGGTGTTCGGTATTCCATGGGCCCCATGATTTTTCTGCAAGATCACATTACTGGCAAAGATTATGTGAGCATTTTACCTTAACAGGTCGACAACATGATGATGATGTTTGGTTTGAGGGGCGCTCAATTGCGCTGGTCATCAGCGCCAGTAGAAAGTTCCAGTTTCTTACACAGTCCAAGTTTTTACACAGTCCAATCTATCCACTGTCACGAACGAGGATGATGAAATGATGAAGACAACACAAACACCCAGTCCCCGGGCAAATAAAATCCCCACCCGGCCGGGAATCGAACCCGGGGCCCAGCGATCCAGAGGCAGCAACGCTAGCCACTAGACCACGAGCTGCGGACGTCCATAACATCGTGCAATATTTGTTCGTCAATGGTAATGCTCTGTTCAAAGACGACACGGCCCCTGTTCAGGCAGCTCGCATCGTCCAAGACTGTTTTGTCAGCACAAGGGTGAATTGTTGCGCCATCCTTTGCGGTCACAGTCATCAGATAATATTAATCGGAGTTTGTGGTCCACTTTGGAGAGAAGGTGTGTGATCGCTATTTACCTATACCATCGTTATCTGAACATGTCACTATTTTGCATTGAGAATTGTATAAGATTCCTTTGAAAACCATATGGGACCTGTATTTATCCATTCCGAGACTACCTGGAAGATGTTATGAACGACAAGGGATTTCCTAAGCCGTATTAGACGTGGTAATGTGTCGTGTTTTTCGTGTTTCCCCCTGCGTTTCTCCCAGAAATTCTTGATTCTTTCGGTGGTGTTAAAGGTGCATCCTCTCTGTGAATATTGCCGCGTTGAGAATAGGTATGGCCAACTCAAGATACGTAAATCGTGATTGGAACCATACAACATTTCATTCATTCATTCGACTATTTCACTATTTTTCTTTAGTGTTTGATGCTTTAGGTCAATTAGAAGTTCAGTACATTGAAATTAAAAACAAAGAAATTACAAACGAACAGACTGGGAAATCAATGTCTATGTTTTCCAGCACTCAATTGCTCCGAATAGTTCCTCCAGGGACCCTGCGAAATCACGCAAGATGCAGTCCTGAACATAATGTGACTCCATCTGCACCAAGTCACTACTATTACAGATTGATGAGTCTTGCCATCCCAGGCTGTGCAGACTAATTACTGTTCTCTGTGTCCCACACTTCATTCGGACCACTGTGCCCCAAATAGCGTGATGAATATAGAACTCCGGGAAATTGATAGTTGGGTTTTCGACTGGCAAGAAGCCTCGTTTAAATTAAGATCACCACTCCGATTTTCATGCAGCCGCAGTGTTGAAAGCACGAGTAGGTAGGCTCTTGGCCGCTCTTCGAAATCATTTGATCATACCACGAAAGATGAATAAATGACTGTAAGAAAATCTGAAAGAGGTAACGTGGAACTTTGAATTCTGACGTCACCATATCTCCACCGATGTGGTTCATGTCGTCTTTAGAAAATATGGAAGTGCTAACGGACCACCTACGTGACCAATATGCGATCTTGAGTAAATGTTCCTCATACGAGAACATCTCTATCATCAGCCTGAACAGTATCCTTCCTCACGTAAAATCCCTCACACCAAATGTCCCTATCACGTACCTGAACAGTGTCCTATGTCCCGTAAACTTCTCTCACACAAGAATACCTATAATACCCACCTGAACAGAACAATGTCTCGTGTAACCGTCCTTCACATGAGAATATCTCTACCATCTGCCTCAACAGTATCCAATCTCGTGTAAACATCCCTCATATGAGAATATCTATACCAACTACCCATACTGTATCCTATCACGTGTAAACATCAGTAAGTTGAGAATATGTTACCAGTTGCCTGTACGGTATCCACCCTGGTGTAAACAACCCCCACATTCAGGAGGGTAATACGGAACGCCGTGCTGGATCCCAACAGCCTCGTATCACTAGCAGTCGAGATGACAGGCGTCTTATCTGCATGGCTGTAACGGATCGTGCAGCCACGTCTCGATCCCTGAATCAACAGATGGGGACGTTTGCAAGACAACAACCATCTGCACGAACAGCTCGACGACGTTTGCAGCAGCATGGACTATCAGCTCGGAGACCATGGCTGCGGTTACCCTTGACGCTGCATCACAGACAGGAGCGCCTGCGATGGTGTACTCAACGACGAACCTGGGTGCACGAATGGCAAAACGTCATTTTTTCGGATGAATCGAGGTTCTGTTTACGGCATCATGATGGTCGCATCCGTGTTTGGCGACATCGCTGTGAACGCACATTGAAAGCGTGTATTCGTCATCGCCATACTGGCGTATCACCAGACGTGATGGAATGGGGTGCCAATGGTTACACGTCTCGGTCACCTCTTGTTCGCACTGACGGCACTTTGAACAGTGGACGTTATATTTCAGATGTGTTACGACCCGTGGCTCTACCCTTCATTCGATCCCTGCAGGACAATGCACGACCGCATGTTGCAGGTCCTGTACGGGCCTTTCTGGATACAGAAAATGTTCGACTGCTGCCCTGGCCAGCACATTCTCCAGATCTCTCACCAATTGAAAACGTCTGGTCAATGGTGGCCGAGCAACTGGCTCGTCACAATACGCCAGTCACTACTCTCGATGAACTGTGGTATCGTGTTGAAGATGCATGGGCAGCTGTACCTTTACACGCCATCCAAGTTCTGTTTGACTCAATGCCCAGGCATATCAAGGGCGTTATTACGGCCAGAGGTGGTTGTTCTGGGTACTGATTTCTGAGGATCTATGCACACAAATTGAGTGAAAATGTTATTACATGTCAGTTCTAGTATAATATATTTGTCCACTGAATACCCGTTTATCAGGGTTATCACTGTTAGCATTCAACCGCGATTCTTATACATATATTTTAACAACGCGTTTCAAGAGACAATGCTCTCATCAGGTTATAAAGTGTATGTCATGAAATTAAACGGACTAAAAAGACAAAATACCATCACAAATAGTTGGGAAGTCCATAGAGTAAAACAGAATTAAAAGTATATTGGACTGTGGGTCCTCGTCTTACATTGAAGTTGTTGACACAAGTCGATGGCCGTCCCATAGCTATCAAGTATGCTGTCGCACTGTGCCGGCTCGGGAGCTGTTGTGGACTGACGTGCCTAGGTGTTGTGGCGTGGTTACAGCCGTGTGCTTGACGGTAACGCTATGCTATTGGGCGCCTTATTTCCTTATTGCATTGGTCTGCCATCGTTAGCCTCTCGCAACTCCGTCAGTGACATGCTACAAGTTTAAAGTCGCATACCTGCCCTAAAATAATTCTAAAAACCCGCTAAAAATCTCATTTCTTTAAAATTATCTTGTGCATTTAGAATATTGCTTTGTTTCTTTTCATGGATAGCTGTCTCGAATTCCTCTAGTACATGCAATATTTCTACGTTATCTTCTATGCTATTAAGGGGATGACCTGTTTCATATATATGGTTCGCAACAGCTGATTTGTCATAATTTCCTAACCTTAACGCTTCTTTATGTTCTTTATACCGGATCGCGAATGATCTTCCTGTCTGCCCTATATATTTTGCATCACTTCGTAAATTAAGTAATAACACGCGCGAAGATGGAAAAGATCAACAACAAAGCCTTTCGTCTTTAGACTTTTATCCACGGGTGGTTAACAAAACGGATATTGTATAGCGAAGAAATTCCCATTAGGTGGTGAGGGACAGTAATATGGTGGCACCGAATAAAGGATAAGCAACGATAATGACAAGTGCATGCGCTTGGCGACGCAAGACTTGGTCGACCTATAGTCTGGATGGTTTGACGGAAAGCCACGTGGTACCACGTAAGACATTTGGAGTGCTAGGAGGCTGAATAAATTTAATAATTGTAACAACACGCAATAACAACGATTACAAAATATAAACCACAAACCAGTGAATGTAAAGCAGTTATTCTTTAGATAAATAACATGAGCGGTTATAGTTTCAAGAGAATGGGTTTTCAATGTACGTGACAAATATATATATGAAAAATGAAGAAATACGCCCAGTATAACTACTACAGCTACTTTGACACTTACTAGTTAACAATGACTGAGAGGAATTATCTGTTGTTTGACCTTAAACATTATTGCACACGTTTCCTGACAAAACTATTGCGTACACGCATCGTCCGAAGCGATGTAGTTAGAATTGTGGCTGGAAGAGTCCTTGGAAGGACTCGCCAGGAAACGCTGTTTAGCGCTCCGAGAGCGGTGTAGCATTATGTAGATGGGAATTCCAGCGGGACACGTAGACTAGTTACGGAACACGCGGTTTCGAGCCTCTTGGGGCCTCTTTATGCGGACAGCGGTAAATCGCGGCCGTGATAGGAAAACAATTTGCACGCACGGCGGTGGCCACTCCGCGGGAGGCGGAATGGGCCATTGTGCAGCGTGGCGCCGTAAGTCCAGGCCGGCCACGCCGTGTCGCTGCGCGCAGCGGGCCGTAACTCTCCGCGCCGTAGCTGGCCCACAGCTGCCGCTGTTTCCAGTCTGTTTCCACCGCCAGTCTCAGTGGGTCATCCCGCCATCTTAGCTACGTACATCACACTACGAGATTCAAATCAATAACAACTGCAAGATGAACAACTTAGAAGCAGGCTTGCGTAGGCACAATATCTTTGAGCTTGGTCTATAAGTTGCTTATAGTACAAGCGGTACATTGGTGCAACTGCTCAGTCGCGAGTTGTGCTGTAATAAGTTAACACGTGTTTGTGTCTCTCGCCACGGAAATGGAACCGCATAATATTGCGCAAGGGTATGCCATTTCTTTTTGCATTAAATTGGGTGAAAACACGACGACAACTTACGGTAAGCTTCAGGAAGCTTTTGGAGAGGAGGTTATGTCAAGAGCACAAGTTTTTCGTTGGCATAAAATGTTTAGTGAAGGCAGAACGAATGTTGAAGATGAAGACCACAGTGGACGACCGTCAACCTCACGGACGGATGTCAACTTGGCCAGGGTGCGCGAACTCTTACGATCTGATCGAAGATTGTCCGTGAAAATGATTGCAGAAGAACTGAACATCAATCGAGAAACGGTTCATCTAATAATAACTGAAGATCTTGGTATGAGAAAGATTTGTGCAAAAATGGTCCCCAAAAATCTCACACCACAACAGCGAGAAACAAAGAAAAATGTGGCAGCCGATCTGTTAGAGCAAACAGAAATCAATCCAGAATTGTTGAGCCGTGTTATCACTGGTGATAAAAGTTCGCAATGGTTCGCAATGGTGCTCAAAGGGATCACCCAGTCCAAAAAGAGCTCGCATATCAAAGTCAAAAGTGAAATGCATGCTTGTGTGCTTCTTTGATTCCAAGGGAATTGTTCGCAAAGAGTGGGTGCCTGCTGGTCAAACAGTTAACCAGTATTACTATAAAGAAATTTTAGAAAGACTTCGTAAAAGAGTTCCTCGGGTCCGTGTCAACATTGCTGATAATGGGATTCTGCATCACGATAATGCGCCATTCCTTTCTGCTCTGTCAGTACAGCAACTTCTAACCTCAAAACAAATTTCAGTACTACCACAGCCACCATTATTCACCAGATATCGCTCCGTGCGACTTTTTTCTATTTACAAGAGTCAAAACGGCGGTCAAGGGACACCATTTTCAAACAACACAAGATGTACAAAAAGCTGTGACGGGGGTCTTGGAGAATATTACAGAAGATGAGTTCCAGAAATGTTACCATCAATGGCAGAAGCGCTGGAAAAAGTGTGTGCAATCAGAAGGAAACTAGACAACACTAAACTCGACTAAAACGGTAAGCAACATTTTTTTTCACAGCAGTCTCATTAATGTCGCACCTCGTATTTTGCCACCGGCACCTTCACCCTAAAAACTGAGATTGATGTTTTCCACCATTTCAGGCTCCGCCCTCGAACAAAAATGAAACACGCCTCCAGTCGTTTTGTAAAAATAAAGAGGGAGATAGGAAAGGTACAATGCTTCGTTTAAATTTATTGTATCTTATTTTATTTATTTTTTCCCTTCTTCTTCATCTGGGAGTGTCCACAGCAGCCACAGGGTGAGGTGTTCAGGTCGTCTTCTCGTTCATCGAGTGTTAAACACCCTATAATAACCGTTGGTGTCATTCTGTGCTATATCTTCAATTCCTTCTCACATCCTGTACACGCCAACGCACTGGGGGGATCTGTAAGCAACGATGCCTTGAGCCACAAAACCGTGTAGTTGCTCGTAAAATTGTGCCAAAAATATAACAATTCTGCAACGCCTTCACTAAAATTCTGGCTAAGAATTCGCCAGAATTCTACTCCAAAATCGCAATCTCTATGTCATACACAGAGGAAGTCACGATGGCGTAATAGTTCAACTTTTGTCTAGAACTTACTCGTATGCAGTCATAATTGAAACAGCGTTTAACACTGAAAATAAAACTTGACTAGGAGAATAAATATATTTTTACCCTAATGGCTCGCATAGTGTCATCGAAACATTACAATCTGATCGAAACTGCAAAGAGGCAGAAAAGAAAAAATAATACACAGCTACAGAGGGCAGTTTAGTAATTCTTGTAAGCACAAAGATATGTTCAAAGCAGTCATGTAGAAAATCGAGGCCAGAACGTGCGTTAACACTTGTTATGCTCTCCAGAGATTTCCAGTTCTTCATATTACTGCCATATATTGACGTTTTTAGGACATAGACATCATTTAGAAGAAAAAGAATATCGTTTTAACGCTTGCTCATGTTCAGTTTAAAATACTATGTTCAAAAATGTGTGTGAAATCTTATGGGACTTAACTGCTAAGGTCGTCAGTCCCTAAACTTACACACTACTTAACCTAAATTATCGTAAGGACAAACACACACACCCATGCCCGAGGGAGGACTCGAACCTCGGGACCAGCCGCGCTGTCCATGACTACAGCGCCCCAGACCGCTCAGCTAATCTCGCGCGGCTATGCTGCGTGATCACTGCGCAACAGATTATCAAAAAAAGTGGCAAGTGAGAAACTCAGAGAGTAAAAGGTTCTGTACTGAACATAAGCAAATTAATTAAACATAACATCTCAAAATTAATACGTTTCAGTAAGAAATAATCGTACGTTATGCAACTAAATATGAACACTTATTGCGGCGACACTGTGTCAGGTTAGGTGGAGTCGACTTACGCGAATCGGAATTGTTGTTACTTTTATAGACTTCTCCTTCCTGTAGCTCTGCTTATCGTGGCTGATCACTACTTTTTCAGGGCGTGGAAATGTCCTCTCGACTACCAAGCACTAACACTTACTTTCCTCCCTACCACCAGTCCTCCCAGTTACAGCTATTTTCCGCCTCCCCCTTATTAGCTCCATCGCTCTCTGTTAGACAGTTTGTTGCTGTTAACGAATGGGAAGCTTGCATTTCAAGTGGTAAAAACTTCGCGGATTGTGATTTCCTTTTCACGTGGCTACAAGTGGAAAACTCATATGGTTTGGGGGCAAATTGCTCTCTTAAGAGGCGTCAGGTGTAGATGACTGACAGCCTTCCTGTCTGGGGATTTCCTCACAGTAAACTGGGCAAGCGATCGATCTTTAGTTGGGACCAGAGTGCTTCCGCTAATCTTTCATGGCGCGCGTTGTGTTCGTAGGCGCTGGGGTGGCCCGGCTGGCCTCGCGCTTCCGTCTATAGTTCTGACTTCCTATAATGCGAGACTGCATATATTCTGTATAACTTGATAGCACTGGGACAGACAAACACTCTCTGATTGACATATGCTGAGGGTTTTATACGTGGAGTTAGTGTTAGGAATAATTGTGATTCCACATACTCACTTCCATTCAGTACCTTTTCATTAGTTATTCGTCTGCCCATCTAATCTCCTGTAGCCTCAACATTTTTCTTCATACATGAATAGTTCATCAGTTCGTTTCATTTACGTACTGAGCTTACGTACACTCATGCAAATACCTTAAGAATGACTTCCCAACTTCCCAACACCCAAAAAATGGTTCAAATGGCTCTGAGCACTATGGGACTTAACTTCTGGAGTCATCAGTCCCCTAGAACTTAGAACTACTAATACCTAAGGACATCACACACATCCATGCCCGAGGCAGGATTCGAACCTGCGACCGTAGCGGTCGCGCGATTCCAGACTGTAGCGCCTAGAACCGCTCGGCCACCCCGGCCGGCCCCAACACTCAAATCTGAATTCGTTGTAAATATATTTCTCATTTTAATTTTATCCATGTTTTGCAGCTGTGAACGTTACTGTATTCGGTACACAGGAAGTATGAACAAAACTCCTTCAGTAACTTTTTTCTCAAGTTTTATTAATTGCACGTTGCATTTAGGGCCCTGTGGAGGTGTAAATAGTCTTAATATATTATTTACTTCTGCTCTTGAGTGATGCGAAAAGTATGTTCCTCTTAATAGATAGTTAGATGTTATGTTTTGTATGTCGTGAATCAAATGCGGAAATTTGTACACAATCAGTGGGAAAAAAACCAATGAAAAACTTATCGAAAAATCAAGAAAGAACACAGCAGACTTCATATCCGTACCAGATAGGGTTGATAGAAGAGACAGAGACGATCCAACGGAGAGCAGCGCGCTTCGTAACAGGTTCATTTAGTAATCGCGAAAGCGTTACGGAGATGATAGATAAACTCCAGCGGAAGACTCTGCAAGAGAGACGCTCAGTAGCTCGGTACGACATTTTGTTGAAGTTTCGAGAACATACCTTCACCGAGGAGTCAAGCAGTATATTGCTCCCTCCTACCTGTATCTCGCGAAGAGACCATGAGGATAAAATCAGAGAGATTAGAGCCCACACAGAGGCATACCGACAATCTTTCTTTTCACGAACAATACGAGACTGGAACAGAAGGGAGAACCGACAGAGGTAGTCAAAGTACCCTCCGCCACACATCGTCAGGTGGCTTGCGGAGTATGGATGTAGATGTAGATGTATACGCTGATTTAAGCTTTCCATCATCGCAAATTACGTCACTCAGGTGATTCCTTGAGTGATGTGATGTCTTTGACACCTGACATGCAGTTGTTGAAAATGGAGTCTGAATAAAGGAAAAAGAGAGACAAAGAGACAATAAGAGAGGTAGAGAGAGAGAGAGAGAGAGAGAGAGAGAGAGAGAGAGAGAGAGAGAGATGTCTTTGACACCTGACATGCAGTTGTTGAAAATGGAGTCTGAATAAAGGAAAAAGAGAGACAATAAGAGGTAGAGAGAGAGAGAGAGAGAGAGAGAGAGAGAGAGAGAGCGAGAGAGAAAGCGCTTTCAAAGGACGATTGCGAATAGCATCACGATATTTTGTGATTCGTTCTTACTGCAGATGTAGCCTTACGGAATATCAGATCTGCTTTGTGATTGTACAGAGTTATTCCAAGATCACTTTCGATTAGCTGAATTTGGCCGACCGCAAAGTGCAAGTTGCTGTAAAAGCGGATGACAGACCGAGATTCATGCGAAGAATCCTGAAGAAACGTAGCTCATCCACCAAAGCAGTGAATTACAAAACATTCCTTTGGTTGAGTCTTAGGAGTTATTTTCCACTATGGGACCTTCAGTAGGTAGCGTAAATACTAGACAGAAATTCAAAGCAAGGAAGCACGTTTCGTCACAGGATCTTTTATTAAGCGCGAGAGATTATCAAAGATACTTATCAAATTCCAGTGACAAAGTGGGTCTGTGCACACGAATATGTTTGTTGTTCAATTTCCTAGAGATTACGAACCAAATGTTATAAAGGACAGTCATATGAAAACGAGACAGATGGAATACAAGTAAGTAAACTGATTATTATTTCAAAACTGTTCGCCATAACTGGTAAAACATTTATCCCACTGTGAAACGAGACAGTCAGTGCCTTCGTGGAAAAATGTTTGCTTTCTTCCAAGCAACCATGATTGTGAGCAGGCAGACCGACGTGATGCCAAAGTTGTTTCGCGTGCGTCGCGGAAGTTCCGCTAGGAAGCCCTTACACGTCCTCCATACTATCACGATCTCTCCCGATGAGCTTCCATATTTTAAGAGCCTGAAGAAAGACATTCGTGTGGCTGTCAACTTGCTTTGGACGAAGATGTGCACGCTTGGCTCACAAACATGATTCCGTAGGTAACCACATTTTCCCATGAAGGCATCGACCGTCTTGTGTTTCAGTGGGATAAATGTATTAACAGGCGCTGCAGTCTGGAACCGCGCGACCGCTACGGTCGTACGTTCGAATCCTGCCTCGGGCATGGATGTGTGTGACGTCCTTAGATTAGTTAGGTTTAAATAGTTCTAAGTTCTAGGGGACTGGTGACCTCAGATGTTAAGGTCCATAGTGCTCAGAGCCATTTGAACCATTTTTTGTATTAACAGGTAGGGTGATTAGTTTTGAAATGCTAAACAGTTTACTTACTTCCCTCCCGTCTCTTTCATTTTCATTTGAGTGCCGTTGACACTTCTTCCCACGTACATCTCGCGAAATGATAGTGACGGGAAAATTAGACATCTTACTGAGGCTAGCCGACAGTCGTTTTTCCTAATCACTATTTGTGCACGAGACAGCAAAGGGAACAAATGATAGTGGTACCAGAAGTACCCTCCAACACATATCCATAAAGCGATTTGTGGGATACAGATGTGAGATATACATCCAAGTACGTCATCGTGCAGGTGCAGGTACCGTTGTACCGTTGCAAAGTGAGTGTGAGGCAGCTGGCAACGGCCGCCTTGAGGCACGCCCAGCACTTGAGTCAGAAGAGATACGAGACGTCCAGCGTTTCCATATGGGCTTAAAATCTAGTGTTTACTAACGAGTACGTCAACCACTCGTGCGACGGTAGTTTAAACTACACTTAACGGAGTGAACGCCAGTGTGAGTCGGAAGACAAGGACAAGAGCATATTTTTAAGGAGAGTGTGCACACACGACTGCGAACAGACTGCCGGACAAGGACAAGGTTGAGGTGCTCAAGTCCTGAGCCGTCAGACGCGACTTGTAGCAGAAGTCTTGCTGTGACAGCGGCGACCCACGCTCGGTGCCGACCCCGACACGCCAGCTTTCTCTGCGACACTCAACACCGGCGGAAGCCAGCCACAGCCAACTGAAGGTTCAAATGGCTCTGAGCACAATGGGACTTAACATCTGAGGTCATCAGTCCCCTAGAACTTAGAACTACTTAAACCTAACTAACCTAAGGACATCACACACACCCATGCCCGAGGCAGGATTCGAACCTGTGACCGTAGCGGTAGCGCGGTTCCAGACTGTAGCGCCAACTTAAGGGCTGACCGGGAAAAAGTTCTCTAAGCTCTAAGGGACCATCCGCGCACATTTTGCCTTTAGACATCATGACCTTGTGAATAGTGTTTAATTTAGCAAATGTCTTTCACGTGAAATTAATTACTAGACCATCGTGTAACGCTAAATGGAATGACCAGGAGTCGATGGGGCGGTACAGGTGTACCAATGCTAAGTAGTGGTTACTCTTTACGTGACAGCGTTGAACACTCTGTAGGACTGCTCTCACTTCCAGTTCCAGTAAAGTAAGCCCACCAAGCAAAATATTAGTCACACTCTTAAGAAACACACTGGTCACCTTGGAGTGCTGTAGATGTGGAACTTGTAACAGGTCTTTCACTAGTGATTTCAGTTATGACAGTGCAGTGGTGTGTATGTGACCAGGCGGCTGTGTGCAATCAGTGATGTGAAGAAACAGCTATAGTATTGTTTGCACATGCCCATGACGACACCGTGAATGAACTTGCCCGATTGCTTGGTGTATCAACGTCGACTGTTGATCCTGTGTGGAAGGAACGGTGCCCCACTAGGAGCCATGTATCATGACGGTAGGACAGTGGTCGTACAAAAACAGGGACTAGAGGTGAGTGTTGTGCTTTATCAATGCCAGTAGGTCGTTCCAACAGAAATTGCTGCTCGCAGTGAATACATGTCCACATCAATCAGTTTCCGAGCGAACGTTGCGGAGGGAAGTGCATGCAGTGGACATTTGGAGTCGCATAGCTCGCAAACGGCCATTGTTCGCAGCAGCACATAAAGCTGTTAATTTCTTATATGACTGGATCTAATGGCGTATTAGTCGATCACTTGTTGATAACACTAGGTGCGCTTGGTAATGGTGGGTACCTGAAACGACTCAAGTCGAGGATATTCGACCGTCACTGACGGTTTACTCTCGCTACCAATATAGCCCAACTTTGTTGACAGCAGCATTGAGTTCAGCATGCCGGCTGCTTTCGTATATGAGAGAAGGAGGGACACGCAATGTTAAGGACAAACGAAACAAAAATCAGCATAGTGAATACAACACAGAGTGACGATAGCAGTGCCAGTGTAGACGGCACTGAAGTCTGGACAAATGTTGTTGTGACTTGGAACAAGTGAATAATGGTCCGAAGTCATACACCATGTCAAACTTTTGTCGATTCTGTAAGAGCGCGCACAAAATACCTCGGCCCATATCGGCAAGACGGTCTAGGAGGCAGGGGACAGTGGGTGGTGGGAACCTCGGCTTTGAACGACCACTGCCCAGAAGAAGAGATTTGCCCAAATGGATATCTAGCATAATTTTTAAGCCACTACTAATGAGTCTCCAAATGATTGTATTAAAAGATATTCCAGTACAGCCCAAAATTCGAGAAATATGGACACTTAAAGTAAATAGTATGTCACTGGTACACCGGAAAAAAGTAGTCACATTGAAACATCCCCTTGAACAATTATGAATGGCTGTGCTAGTAAACTTCTACGTTATTTGATACAAAGACAGCTGAGTAAAACTGAACGTGCTCAGACAGTTCTCTCTTTACTTATTCTGATCATCAATAAACTGACACGCAATATTTTTTAGCGCAACGCAATCTGACTTCCAATAGTCTCTACAAAAGAATGGCCATGACCAGCAATAACCTATACCTTTCATGAATCACTTACCTCACAAAAATCTTCGTTACTCGAACTACTGCAGCACAGCGAGCGCCAATACTGCCAGCTAAATAAAAGATTCTAACTACTGAAGGCACTAACTACTGATAGGCATAGTTAGCAAATGAAAGATTTTGATAGAGAACAAACAATGCCTTTACCTTAATAGTGTTCAAAAGTAGTATATCAATTCATGACATCCATCTTTACAATTTTCCTTTTTCTGGCGGACACACGTCCGGATCGTCCGCTTATAGCAACCTCTCAAAACTCTGGCATCTCTCTCTCCACATCCACCACTGCTGGCGGCTCACCTCCAACTGCCCAACGCTACGCGCTGTTCACATCCAACTGCCCAACACTACAACAATAGCGAATATTTCAACAATGCGTCCAACCAGCCACAGACTGCACACAGCACAGTCAGTGAATTTCGTACAGAGCGCTACGTGGCGTTACCAATATATAAACCTAAAGAACCTACTTACAACATACACAAAGGATCACCCAAAGCGAAACAACACCACTGCCAGAAGATAATTTCATTAAACAAAAACTGGGTAACAAATGCAACGTAGTTGACAACATTACTTACTATGAAACTTACACTGTAAAATAAAGAACATGCGTCTCTGTGCATTGTGCATCAGGCCGCTGACAACTTGTTCAGCAATATTAAATATAGACAAAATTTTCTTTTCTTTCTTCCGCATCGGAAAGCACTTGCAGCTATGTTTTCCCCCTCCTACATCTTTCTCTTTACTGAGCGTCTTCAACCCTCTCAAGCACAATTTTTAATGAGATTTTTTACTTCCTCTCTTGCCTATCCCAAGGTAGATTTAATGGGACTGCATATAATCGCAAGCGTCTGATGATGAAGGGTTTTCCCTGCACCTTTAGTTAGCAAACCTTGCGACTCCGTGTTAAGTGTGAGAGCATACCAAATACGAAACGGAATTTAAATTTCACGGTTGTGGTACTGCCCGAAAACACGCGCGACAGTGACAGGATGTTGATGGGAATGTCTGGAACAGAACTATCATGAAGTAGTTAGCATGACGCAAATGAGGCCACCATGTGCGAGATACACAAGTCTGTTGGCAGCGCATTGTAATCAAGTTTCTCGCGAAAGAAGGCACCACACCTGCGGAAATTTTGAGGAGGCCGATGCACAGTGTGCGGAAGAAATCCTTTCGAAGCCGCAACTACATGAATGGCATAAACGTTTGCGACAGGATGGGCAGCTGTGGATAACTTACCTCACTAAAGACGACCATGGACAAGGACCACACCAGACAACCTTCGTGCACTACAGGACCGTATTGCAAGACATCGGCTAATACTACTGACTTTTGGCTCAGGCAAAATTCACATACCACAAGACACTGAGGTGAAAAAAAAGTAGTGATACAGTAATATGCACATATACGGATGGCAGTAGTTTCGCCTACACGAGGTACGCCTTGTCAGAGCTGGCATTTGTATTTAGGTGATTCATGTGAAAAGGTTTCCGACGTTGTTATGGAATCTGAACGCGATATGGTAGTTGGAGCTAGATGCATGGGACATCCCATTTCGGAAATCGTTAGGGAATTCAGTATTTCGAGATCCACAGTGTCGCAGGGAATACCAAATTTCAGGCATTACCTCTCACCACGTGCAATTCAGTAGCCAACGGCCTTCGCTTAACTATCGAGAGCAGCGATGTTTGCGTAGAGTTGTCAGTGCCAAGAGACAAGCAACGCTGTTTGAAATAACCTCACAAATCAATGTGAGACATACGTCGAACATATCCGTTCGAACAGTGCGGCGAAATTTGGCGTTAATGGGCTGTGTCAGCAGACGATCTACGCGAGTGCCTTTTCTAACATCACGACATCGGCTGCAGCGCCTCTCGTGGGCTTGTAACCATATTGTTCGACCCTAGATTGGTAAATCGTGGCTTAATCAGATGAGTTCCGCAGTTGATAAGAGCTCATGGTAGGGTTTGAGTTTGGCGCATACACCACGAGGCCATGAGCCCAAGTTGTCAACAAGACACTGTGAAAACTGGTGGTGGCTCCATAAAGGTGTGGGCTGTGTTTACGTGTAAAGGACTGGGTTCTATGATTAAACTGAAACGATTATTTTCTGGAAATGATTATGTTTGGCTATTTGGAGACCATTTACTGCCATTCATGGACTTCATGTCCTCAAAGAACGATGTCATATCACAAGGCCGCAACTATTCGCGATTATTTTTAAGAATTCGGACGAATCATCTGGCCACCCAGATCGCCCGAAATGACTCCCATCGAAAATTTATCGGACATAATCGAGGGATCAGTTTATGCACAAAATCTTCCACCGGCAACTGTTTCGCAGTTATGGACGGCTCTAGAGGCAGAATGGCTCAGTATCTCTACAGGGCACTTCGAACAAATTCTTAAATCCATGCCTCGTCGAGATGCTACCGTACTCTGGGAAAATGAGATTCGAGACGATATTAGGAGGTATCTCATGACATTTGTCACCTCAGTGTAAACACCGTCGGCAGCCGATTAGAAATTTTATCCTTCTGCACGATAACGCACAGCCGCACTTTGCTACTTTAACGAGGGAAAATCTAGAAGAAATTCATTGGGCAACTCTGAAACGTCGTCCCTACAGTCCAGACTGATCACCCTGCGAGTACTACATGTTCTCCCCTCTGAGAGAAGAGCTTGGAAGACACCGGTTTCATGACAACGCAGCGGCAGAGGAAGTCGTGCGCAAGTGGCTGCATATACGCCCCTCTTCCTGCTTCGATGATGGCGTCAAAGAGTTGCTAATTGGATGAGAAATTAGGTTGGTGTGTTTTTGTTTTGGTTAATTCAGTAGAGTTTACAAGAAAAGTTCCCATTCATATTTGATCCCCGCTCGTAATAAAGAGATAGCAACGAATGTGGAGGTCGGGAGGTGACAGTCAATTTCGGCTGCTGCTCTTCGGGACAATGGGATCTACTCGCTAAGCGCTCATGACAAGGATGCATTACTGTGCTGGTGCTACGATGCTTTGCACGGGATGTGCTCCCATTACCCACCGCACGATATGTCTCTTTGGAGTGCGCGAATCAGTACTCACAGTGATTAACTCCTCGACATAAACATGTATCTGACCTGCCGCTCAGCGTCTGCTCACGCTGCAATTGGGACAATGCTCGCGCACACACCCATTCCTCTTGGCTGCCGTTGATGCTGTTGCGTGGGTGTTTGGCACCACGAGTTTTGCTAACAAAAGTGCACTGGGACAACTCTCATTGCAGCGTACGGCAATTTCCCCCGAAACATCGTGTTTCGCCCAAACACTACCGGCGTGGCGCACGTTGCGACAGACCGGCGCTGCGTCCCACTCTCCGGAGTAAAGCGACGGATTTTTTTCTTGCAGCTCTTTGAGCAGTCGAGGGAAAATTACGAGCCAACCGCGACCGAGGAAATAAGCACTCTCCTTCTGCGCGGCGGCGTGCCCTGTGACCTAAGGAGTGACACACGGCCAGCTGTTGGCGGAGGTCATCCAAAAGCAGCTGCGGTTTCTCGTCTCCGACTATCGGCGACGTAATCGCCTATGGCTCTCTTCACAGGTCGACGACGTGCGCCACCAGGTTTCCCTTTCGCTTTGTCAGCTGTGCGTATCGCTGTCCTATAAATGGTCCCTCTTAGACAAAGTGTATGGCATAGCTGTCCCTGATACCTACATTTCTACGAGCTACGTGAGGTATGCTGAGAACTTAACCCTCTCGTTATTGACTCTCGTTATTCTTGTGCCTTTATCCCTTATCTACGTAGGGTCGATATCGTTACTATCGGCATAGTTAATTTAAGGGGTGGTCGGATGTCCTTTCTGTTGCTACCTCGGTATCCCCTGCGGAGAAATATGTGTACCTCCAACTGTTATCATGTGAAAGTGCAGAGGCAGGACAAAGGCTTGCTGCAGCCCCCCACTGTAGCATCCGCACCCAATTACGGATGCAGCGGCGTGGAGCGGCGCGTCTGATGAGAGCTGAAGATGAGAGACGCGGTGTCGCAAAGGAGGAAAGCGTGCAGCGTTGCCTCACCACGGATCGCACGCTGCTCGCTGCTGGCCGCGCTCTGTCGACCAGGAAGGGCGTTTCAGCTACGGCGATCAACACAACGGGGAATAGCCGCCCATCTCGGCCGCTGCTGCTCGCTCGTCTGTTGCCACAGTCGCTGTGATTTTGGACGTAAGGACGTCTTTGAAATCATTACGAGCCCCAAAGTTAGACTGCGAACATCTCGTGGCCTTGCCATATCACTCTTATTTTCTACTCTAAGGGTCGAGAAGTGAGGCAAGAGAGAAATGCTCAGCGTGCATGGACAACACGACTAGCGGTAAACATCAGTCGTCTCACTTAGCGCAGTAAGTGGCCAAATGTTGGTAGTTCAGACCGTAGCGCCTTCATTACTGAGAGTTCACCAAGGCCACGTAGATGTACGGAGCACAGTTGTCACACCCTGTAATAAAACCTCGTTTGTCAACTGGCTCAAACAGGTAAAATATGCAATGTACAGACACGGAACTGTCGTCAAAGTGTTCTGCAGAAGCTTCAGTATATTTCCATTTTAGTTTTATTTACAGCAACAACTATGTAAGGGAATATACTAAAAGTTTACTAAAATGCGTTTGTTGACGCTAATTTTTGACATTTGGGTTAGTTTTTTGTTACTTAAGTCATGCGAATATTTTATGCGAACGAAATCTTAAAAATATATTATACATTCATCAACTCCAAAATGAACTCTGTGAAAGTTTTCTATCACGGAATCCGGTCAAATATGCGCAATGGTTCGCTCGCGCGTCAAGTACTAGGCACTAGCAGACGAGAATATATAAAGCGTTTTGAGAGGACGCTGAAAACACTGTAGTTGTTATCGTAATACGGAAACGGAGCGACTTATCTGGCTTCAAAAAGGGCATCATTATTGGATTTCGGCCCAAGGGCTGTGTTTGTAATCTGTTCGCCTACTGCCGAGATTAAAGTATACCGTGGATGGCAAAATGACACTATCCAAAGCCGAGGTCGAGGCAACTGTGGTGCACCGCGGGCCATACATGACGACGGTGAACGACGGCTGTAGAGATGTGCACGGGCGAATAGACGTGCAACTACTAAGCAATTGATCGCCCAGATTAACCAAGGGGCTACCAACACCGTCTCCTCAACAACTGTCCAGCGAACGTTGGTGCATATCCTATTCGCAGCAGGCGCTTGGTTCATGCACCGATGCTGACTGCTGTCCATTGGCAACTAATGGTGCAATTTGCATTTCAGTATCGTAACTGGACTTCCTTTGACAGGCTACAGGTGACCTTTTCAGGTGAATCACTTTTTATGTTCCATCGGACAGATGGCCGTTGGCGTGTAGGGCGTGAAACGTCTGAAAGCAAACACCCTGCGACAGTAGTCGGAAGGGTCCAAGCTGGAGGACGGGGCATTATGGTCTGGGGAATGTTTTCGTGGCATTGCCTAGGTCATCTCGTTATTCTGAAATGCATAGTGGATCAACCCAAGTATGCATCTATCCTTGGGGACCATTTGCGTGCAGGTTATTTTTCCTAGCCGCGCTAGCACCTACCAGCAGGACAACGCAACGTGTCACATAGCTCGCAGCCTACCTGCGTGAATAGAAGAGGACCAGGAAGAGTTTGCCGTACTGCCCTGGTTGAAACCTAGTCGACATTTCGTGGGATCACCTCTACGCGTCTATCCTTGGGGACCATGTGCAACCCTACGTGCAGGTTGTTTTTCCTAGCCGTGCTAGCACCTACCAGCAGGACAACGCAACGTGTCACATAGGTCGCAGCCTACCTGCGTGATTAGAAGAGGACCAGGATGAGTTTGCCGTACCGCCCTGGTTGAAACCCAATCGAGAATCCGTGGGATCACCTCGATTATGTATATGCGCCATGGTTCCCAAACCGAGATAACTAGTGAGCTGGCTACGGCATTGGAGTCGGCATGGCTGCACATCCCTGTCGGTACATTCCTGGACCTCACTGGTTACCACCCTGCATATCTCGCGCTGCAATAGGTGGCCACATTAAGTCTCTGGAGAGTGTACTTACATCACGTGTTCCCATTATTCCCTTATTGCCATATAACTCTAAACGCCAGTTCTTATGGAACACACAAAATTCATGGTTCAAACAAGTTTCCTGACATGTGTTGCTTGCATGGTATAAGGTATATGAAAGTGATATTTTACTTTCCGTGTCCGAGCGAGAACATCTGAACTCTCTTCCTCCAAAGCTCTGCACTTTTAATAGCCTTATCGTTGTACAAAAATAGAGCTTTCTCTGTGCAAACAAACTCCACCCGTGAGAAAATGATCAAATGTTCAATAGTCTGTGTTTCACCACATTCACACTGCTCATCTTCAGAGTAGCCCCACTTAACCATGTTTCCTTGGCATTTTACGAGTGCTGTTCTTAATATATTCAGTGTTCTCCATGTACTATTCTGTAGTTTCTGACCTTGTGTGATTTCCTGTTTGGGGTGCAGGTTCGTGTTTTGCAGAGTGTCCAACCATAAAGATATGCGAAGGGGCTCAGGTCGGCCTTCTAGCGGTACTGTCCACTGTATAAAGCTCTTCCTTGACTTAATCTCTTTGATCTTTATACATTAAGTGCCGTGGGTCTATTTGCTGCTTCTTTCTGCCTGTTTTAGTGGCTGCTTTGCGTCTACGTGTTCGGTGGTGGTATTGCCTCAAGTGAGTAAAATTTATGGACAGGTGTAGGCCTCAGTCATCCGGTGACAATCTTTACAGTCTCGTTTAAAGCAACATTTACTTGTTTGGAGTGGCTAGACGCCTCACATACTGGTGCCGCATATCCTCAGGCTGCAAAACTGCTGATGATCGAAGAACTTCAGGTTGTGCTCCCCATGTTGAACCAGTCAGTTTACGTATAATATTGTTTCTTGCACATACACTACTGGCCATTAAAATTGCTACACCACAAAGATGACGTGCTACAGACGCGAAATTTGACCGACAGGAATAAGATGCTGTGATATGCAAATGATTAGCTTTTCAGAGCATTCACACAAGGTTGGAGCCGGTGGCGTCACCTACAACGTGCTGACATGAGGAAAGTTTCCAACCGATTTCTCATACACAAATAGCAGTTGACCGGCGTTGCCTGTTGAAACGTTGTTGTGATGCCTCGTGTAAGGAGGAGAAATGCGTACCATCACCTTTTGTTCGGATTGACGGCACTTTGAACAGTGGACGTTACATTTCAGATGTGTTACGACCCGTGGCTCTACCCTTCATTCGATCCCTGCGAAACCCTACATTTCAGCAGGATATTGCACGACCGCATGTTGCAGGTCCTGTACGGGCCTTTCTGGATACAGAAAATGTTCGACTGCTGCACTGGCCAGCACATTCTCCAGATCTCTCACCAACTGAAAACGTCTGGTCAATGGTGGCCGAGCAACTGGGTTGTCCCAGTACGCCAGTCACTACTCTCGATGAAGTGTGGTATCGTGTTGAAGCTGCATGGGCAGCTGTATCTGTACACACCATCGAAGCTGTGTTTGAATCAATGCCCAGGCGTATCAAGGCCGTTATTACGGCCAGAGGTGGTTGTTCTGGGTACTGATTTCTCAGGATCTATGCACCGAAATTGCGTGAAAATGTAATCACATGTCAGTTCTAGTACAATATATTTGACCAATGAATACCCGTTTATCATCTGCATTTCTTCTTGGTGTAGCAATTTTAATGGCCAGTAGTGTATTTTTCCTTTCAAATCAGTGCAGTGTCTGTTTTTTTAATGACAGTGTACGGCGTAGGCGTCTAGGGTGACTTTCAAGTATTTTGGCTTGGTGCAGTTTGGTAGTCTGACACCTCTCCGTCCTATTTACAACTGTGGTGAGGCTTCTCTATTATGCAGGTGGAATGCGCATACTTGCACTTTTTTATGGAGCAGGTCACAGGTGATTTTCTTCATAGTGGTTCCTCAAGGTATGAAGAGTAATGATATTCAGATATTTAACGTTTTTTCTCTGAAACTCTACACAGAAGCCCGCAAAACATATACGCTACGCCACGAAAGTCGTCTGGCTGTAGATTCTTAATGCTACTCGTGCGAAACCGGCCCGGGTCGCTAGCGTAGAATAAATTTCATTCTGATCACATCTCTTGGTGTTGGGAGTTTTACAAACAGTTATGAGATTGGAATCTGGAGCCGAGAGAGATATTCCTTGTGGCTTCCAGCCTTCCTGCGACGGCAGTACAAAGAGAGCGGTAGCCCTGTTATCCAGAGCCGGACTGCGGCCTCGGCACCCTTCTGACTGGCCGCACACCTTGCCCTCACCTCACCTCACCTCACCTCAGCTTACCCCGCCCGGCCGCCACCTTCGCTCCCGTGGAAACAAAACACGGTGCGCGCCGCCACGGACGAGGAAAGGCGTGGCGCGCCGCCCGTGCCGGAGCCGCAGCCGGTGCAGCGCTGGAAAAGTCAAGGTTGGCGCGAGTCGGGCGCCGACGAAAGCGATCCGTATCGAGGCAAGGAGAGCGAAAGCCCGGCAGGCGGGCGGCAGGAAGGTCCGAGCGTCGCCGTGACCCGCATTCCGCTTCTTCCGGAGGCCGCGGCTCGCCTTACGCCCGGGCCCTGACCGGACGTGCGGGCCGAGCGCACCTCAGCTCCCAACCGAGGCCACGCGATCCTTGCGACGCTTACCCTCCGTTACAGTAAGCAACGTCCCGGTGTGTCGTAAGAATGAGAGTCAGCGCCCTTGGACGGCAGTTCGTATGGTTACCGTATTTTCTTCGAAGGTCATCCGTCTTCTGACTGATTTGACGCAGCCAACCACCATCACTACGTTTTTGACGAGCTCTTCTTCTCACAATAGAAGCGATCTAGCGTTCAGTTCTGGGGGGTGGGGGAATGAATCGTGGGACTCCTGGCCGTGTCACGGTTCATTTCCTAACTGGTCATCGACCATATCCTACAGCACCGGTACCCATACACATGGCTGAACATAATAGGAAACACAACAGGAACACTACAACATATACTGAGCAACTCGTCCAAATTGGGATAATCCTAATAAACTAACAGACAGAAACCACCATCTGTAAATAATTTAGACCTTACAGGTATCGTAACAGTTGTCAGAGAAGCGACTGCGTTAGTTCAGATGAGGATCCCAGCCGGCCGGGGTGTCCGAGCGGTTCTAGGCGCAGGTTCGAATCCTGCCTCGGACATGGATGTGTGTGATGTCCTTAGGTTAGTTAGTTTTAAGTAGTTCTAAGTTCTAGGGGACTGATGACCTCAGAAGTTAAGTCCCATAGCGCTCAGAGCCATTTGAATCATTTTTGAGGATTCCAGTGCCACCGAGACAGAGCACACAACCCACGAAAAATAACATGTAGACACCTAAGTATAGGAACATTAAATATAGATCACCAGAGAGACATATGTTACCCTATTTATCACACAATC
Organism: Schistocerca piceifrons; assembly: GCF_021461385.2. Lineage (NCBI taxonomy): Eukaryota > Metazoa > Arthropoda > Insecta > Orthoptera > Acrididae > Schistocerca > Schistocerca piceifrons. The sequence goes on along the minus strand of NC_060140.1, from coordinate 602,611,463 downwards.
GTCGCCAGTTATTGTACCACGAGCCACGTTAAGCATGGTACTATAATAAGATTACACACCGAATATACAAAACACACGAGAGTAGTCCTTTATTACATAGTATGAGACAAGCGAAATACGCTCAGACAGAAGAATGTAATAATTCCAGTTTCCAAGAAAGCAGTTGTTGACAAGACTGAAAATTACCGAACTATTAATTTATTGAGTCATTTTTGCAAAATACTAACACGAATTTCTTACAGAAGAATGGAAAAACTGGTAGAAGCCGACCTCGGGGAAGATCAGTTTCGATTTCAGAGAAATGTAGGAACATCCGAGGCAAAACCGACCCTACGATTTATCTCAGAAGAAAAGTCAAGGAAAAGCAAACCTCTCAGTGCCTGGGGAGGAAAGCTACCTCCTCTTCCTCAAGAGCCGAAACCAGAAAATTTACTGATGCTGGACGCTGAGTCTGAAGCTAGGTCAGTGTTATACGAGTACATCATCCGAACTTGTTCTACTGGGTTCAGATAGGAATTCTGGGAAATTCAGCCCACTATAGGAATATTACTGCCCACAGACCATTCATTTATAAATGTTGTTTTATGGCAGAGTGTATCGTGCTATAAAAAGTGCTGATACGCTTCCAAATTTAATACTGTACCTCATGCTTTTTAACTCCTTATGCACAGTCATTGTGCCATTTGAACTCACGACCGATTCCTTCCGACACCCATCCTCAGCAATACTCGACGGTCCGTGCTCGTCAGTACATCAAGTCTGTCTGGTGTTGGTTTAGCGTTGGTCGTTCTTTCGTCTCTCCACTTCTTAATCCCATCACCAACAGGCGATTTAGACAGTTTTACAGGAGCTGAATAGTCACTGCGTTCTCCTGACATATCCATTCTGTCGTTACTGCTTCTCTGCTAACAACACAGAACTCCCCACCTCCTTATATACTGGCGGGTTCGCCTCTCGTGACATCTAGTGGTCAAATACTATAAAATACTTTAATGTCCCTACGCATCATTTCACGGCTGTGACTCGATATCAGCATAGTAAAGCAGGGAGAGGGTGAGGTGACTGCATTAGCCATTGGCGGAACCAACTACCCCCACCAGATCAGCTTGAAGTTTGCGAGGTGCCGGGGCTAGCAGTGTATTTAACACTAAATACTTCTAGAATCTACATATGTAAATGATGCTCTAAGCCCCCCTATTCTAACTCCGACTTTTGCTGTTGCACAAGGATTAAAAAAAATATGCGAACTGACTCTAATCAACCCTGCCAGTGGAGTAGGAGAGAGTTTGTACCTGCAATAATTTAATTTGATAAATAAGTTAAATAAACGAAGGTTTCATTAACATAGTGAGGAATGATAGGGTTGCTCTACCGATTAACAGAATGAAAGTTCTGTCCAAAATAACGATATGATTTATTAAGACTAAACACAAAATAATAAACAAAAACACATGAAACATTTACAATACATCAAATTGGCTCAAATTGGATACTCAAACAAATGCTGTGAATGTGAAGTTGTCCCTAAACTAGATTGTGAGGATTATGACGAAGTGGTATGTGGAGCCAATTCCTTGCAACTCAAATCTTAAGAGAAAACACGTAGCCAACCCAACATTAATTGCTGCTACCCAAGACAGAACAAAGTTAGAAAAAGACGAACAGGCGCGCTCTGCTGAGCTCTGATTATCACCTAGGAAAATCCCTGTCTGCCGGTGCTGCGGACATACATTACCAATCTGTCTTCTTAACTGGAAGAACACGATTTGGAGTACCGGAGGCGATGGCTGGTTGCTTCGACGTCCTCGACCGAAAGGTGAGAGCCGACTACCCACAAGAGCACCCGTACAAAACCGAACACAGAACATTCCTGCCCCCACGACAGTGGCCGTGGTTAACCGTTCCAATCAGCAATCGGCGGAAAATTCCACTCCATTGCCGGAGCACTACCATTCCACCAATGGAGATTCTTGGCGCCAACTTCTGCGCTGATTTTGCTACGTCACGGAGCTATACCCTGAGCAAGCCAATCACAGTTACTATTTTGCAGAAAGCGCGGGAATTTTCCCGCCACAACTGCCTGGGTATACAAGTCATTCCCACGCCTCGCTGGTAGCCCGCCAGAAAGTTTCTGTGAAGTAACGGAACCTCTAGCCCAGCCGCTACTTCAGGCCCCTCCGGGCGTGTCTTTTGACAATGTCAGCGGCTGGAAAGCATTCACTCGACTCCCTCACACCCTTTCAAAATCAGCAGAGCCCGCCTGTCACCGGACCACCCGGGTGACGAGAGACGCTGCGTGGGAAGTCCGTGTGTGAAGGAATAGCAACTTTCCACCGCATGCAATTAGAGAGGAGAATCGTAAGATAGAAATATGAGAGGGGGCTCATGCCACCTCTCAAGTTTCCTAAATTCCCAGTACCTCAGCTCAGGTGGGACAGCAGGCCGACACAATCGACGATGGTTCTCATCGTGAAAGTCTGGTGTCAGCGACTCCCGAAGATCGAGAGATTTCTGATCGGATGTTAATTAAGAAGAAGTCACGCATTGCCGCATTTTGCGTCTCTTACTAAATTCAGATGGTCTGGGCTCCAGATTCTCCGAGCACTGACACTAGTCTCCTTCTTCTAGATGGTTAATCAATAACATTTCTCCTACCATCTTCCACAGAAAAAAAAATCGCTTCGCTCTCTCTCTCTCTTTCTCTCTCTGCGACCAATGATGTGGTCTTCACCTTCACCGCCACCTTTCGCTGTTTAGCCGTAGTTTATTTACGTAAGCCAATGTCTATGGTTCTTATACTCTGTAAACATTTGTTTCTTGCAGAGTCAATACATTCAGCAGTATCTCAAGTTTTCGAAGGTCCTAGAACTGTGGAAACAGTCAACTTTCTACATTGACGCACAATAGTGCCTTCTGCTGTAAAGCGAACCTTTTCGCTTCTCTCCCAGTTTAAAATGTTATAGCCAGGGATTTGAGCCATGGGAGATTCAGTCTGTGTTCGTACAAAACAAAGGTTTATCTCCCGGGGCGGCGCTAAAAAGCGTAGCTAATGTCCGATGTGCTATTGACCCTTGCCTCTGCCTCGCCAGGCCCTCTGCAAATTGATTCTAGAGGAGATGGACAGCTCTACTGTCCCTGGCGATCGCATGCTTTTTCCACCACTTAGAATGCTTTCAGCGTTCTCTCACTTCTACGAGGCATGCAAATTCTAATCGAGAGTAAAAGAAGAGTACAGTTGTATTAGTCAGTAACAGACAATCACAAGCACTAACATTAATCCTATTTCCCAGCGTTAGTTAAATATTGGGTCCAAGTGGGTTTTGCATTATGGATTTTGCATACTTTACGTCACTGTTTCCGGAAAAACAATCACGTAAAATTGTGTCCATTGTTACACACCATTGTCGGTGCCTGTCTTCCAACGCTCGAGCTGAGAGAAATCATAGCACTGGTATCTGTGCTGTCAAGTGGCAGTGCACTAGACCTCATCTCACTGTCCGTGTGTGTCTTGCAGCAAACAAGCACATTCCTGACTCACGGTAGGTCATTTGACTGTACAACAGTGCATTGCTGTGAGAAGAACATGACTGTCCTCTCTAGCGCTAGTCTCGTGTAGCCATTGATATCTTCCATGGTGTTGAATGTGGCTCTACTCAGCACACAGATTCCATATTCGCGTGACGCTCTTCTGATCCCAACTAATTCGAGCAACAATATCGCCGTGCGGAGTGGCCGCGCTGTTTGAGGCGCCATGTCACGGATTGCGTGGCCCCTCCTGCCGGAGGTTCGAATCCTTCCTCGAGCACGGGTGTGTGTGCTGTTCTTAGTGTAAGTTAGTTTAAATAGTGTCTAAGTCTAGGGACCGATGACCTAAGCACTTTGGTCCCTTAGGAATTCACACACAACAATATCGCAGAACTATAATTCGCACCCTCGGTAGCCCTCGATTTTTATGGTTCAAATGGCTCTGAGCACTATGGGACTTAACTTATGAGGTCATCAGTCCCCTAGAACTTAAAACTACTTAAACCTAAGGACATCACACACATCCATGCCCTAGGCAGGATTCGAACCTGCGACCGTAGCGGTCGCGCGGTTCCGGACTGTAGCGCCTAGAAACGCTCGACCACCCCGGCCGGCCGATTTTTATGCTTTTGAATTTCGACACATATTGGTAGACGTTTCTCTATCTTGCACGAGGCATACCACGACCTTCTCACAAACAGCTCTCGTGAAATTCAGTTTCTGAGTGAGATACTGACTGTGTAATCTCTTTTTACATACAGAATGTAGACATATTTTCGGTTTCACTATAATGTAAATCATTTGCATTTCGAAACATGTGGTAAGCTTCATGACAAATTGATGTTTGTTGCATATTACCTTCTTGGAACGCCAGTTTTAGTGGGCAATAGCGTAGTTGGACTGCAGGAACATATAGACCAGCACAAGATAGGAGGAAATGGATAAAACCACCTAGGAAATTAAAAACTGGCGGCTATTAATAGAAAGTAATCGATAATTTCTGGGGACAAAAGACCGGTAGTGGACGTCCGAGAGGTGCGCCTCTATTATTTGTGTTCGCCTTCTCCGTTACTGGCAGAAAGATGAGGCGAGAGTTTCGCAATCACATTGAGCAGGAAGTGTGCCGCGGGGGACGCAGGAGAGGCGCCTAGGGTTTGGACAGCGTCCACAGTAAGAGCCCAGGACGTACGAGGTGAGGCGGCAGTGGCAGTCTGAACCTCAGGTCACGCACACGTACACGCACCGCGCAGCGTGGGATGCGCGCCGCATGGCGCAGCAGGAGAAAGCTGTCGCCGCGGTGTGGCGTCGTGTGGTGCACTGTGCTGGGCTGTGGTGAGGTCAGGTCGCGCCGCCCGGTGTGCACACATCGCGGAATAAGTTGTGCATATTCGCCGTGCATTACTAAACGACACGCAGTTCGGTTTGGCCTTGAATAAATGCTCCCGTTGTGGTAAGAACACTAATGCAAACCCGCAATGCACGCTTCTGTGGACTATGTGGACAGCCTGTCTGCATATACATCTACATACGTAATCGGCAAGCCAATGCACAGCGGGCGTCAGGAGGTTTATACTACTCTTCCCGTATATTTGAACGACGGAGAAACTACTTTCTATATGCCTATGAATGTACCTTAATTTCTCTCACCTTATTATCACGACCCTTACGGAAGATATCTGACGGTAGTAGTATAATAGTCACCTATGCTTCTTCGAATACTACCTAGAATCTCCCCATGGAGTTTCTCAAGTCCAACCCAATTTTTTCCTCCACGGATTCCGATTTGCGTTCTCTGACTGTTAGCGTTGCATTTTCGTATTGGCTATTCGACTTGTTACGATCCTAACAGCACGTATCTGAATTTTTTGATTATTCCGTGGAAGTCAAGGAAACACGATTAACCCTTGTTGTTGTTGTTGTGGTCTTCAGTCCTGAGACTGGTTTGATGCAGCTCTCCATGCTACTCTATCCTGTGCAAGCTTCTTCATCTCTCAGTACTTACTGCATCCTACATCCTTCTGAATCTGCTTAGTGTATTCATCTCTTAGTCTCCCTCTACGATTTTTACCCTCCACGCTGCCCTCCAGTACTAAATTGGTGATCCCTTGATACCTCAGAACATGTCCTACCAACCGATCCCTTCTTCTAGTCAAGTTGTGCAACAAACTCCTCTTCTCCCCAATTTTATTCAATACCTCCTCATTAGTTATGTGATCTACCCATCTAATCTTCAGCATTCTTCTGTAGCACCACATTTCGAAACCTTCTATTCTCTTCCTGTCTAAACTATTTATCATCGACGTTTCACTTCCATACGTGGCTACACTCCATACAAATACTTTCAGAAACGACTTCCTGACACTTAAAGCAATACTCGATGTTAACAAATTTCTCTTCTTCAGAAACGCTTTCCTTGCCATTGCCAGTCTACATTTTATATCCTCTCTACTTCGACCATCATTATTTTGCTTCACAAATAGCAAAACTCCTTTACTGCTTTAAGTGTCTCATTTCCTAATGTAATTCCCTTAGCATCACCCGACTTAATTCGACTACATTCCATTATCCTCGTTTTGCTTTTGTTGAGGTGCATCTTATACCCTCCTTTCAAGACACTGTCCATTCCGTTCAACTGCTCTTCCAAGTCCTTTGCTGTCTCTGACAGAATTACAATGTCATCGGCGAACCTTAAAGTTTTTATTTCTTCTCCATGGATTTTAATACCTACTCCGAACTTTTCTTTTGTTTCCTTTACTGCTTGCTCAATATACAGATTGAATAACATTGGGGAGAGGCTACAACCCTGTCTCACTCCCTTCCCAACCACTGCTTCCCTTTCATGCCCCTCGACCCTTATAACTGCCATATGGTTTCTGTACAAATTGTAAATAGCCTTTCGCTCACTGTATTAACCCTTAATTTTTATATATGATATTAGCAAATTTAATCATGGCACTTTTGTTGCCTTAGTCTGTGTTCACTTTCAGAACTCAAATTAATCATCAAATTAAATAATTTAGTACGATTGCATTCTGAACTGCTGGGGTATCCATGTATCACCACAATAAAATAGAAACGGTGAATGGCTGTGGGAGTATGAAGGAGAACAGTGGCGTATAAAAGTTTACAAAAATAATGACAAGTTTTCATTCATCCTTTGATAACTACAATCGAGCTGATAAATCTTACAAAAAGAATGACAAATGAAAATCAGGAAAGGAATCATGCTTGATTGGCAGGGCATTCATTGGTATGGGAACTATATAAGGTCTCTCCTGAATTAATTTCTACGAGGTGCATTCAAGTTCTAAGGCCTCCGATTTTTTTTCTCCGGACTGGAAAGAGATAGAAACATGCGCATTGTTTTAAAATGAGGCCGTGTTGATTGTCAATATGTTCCAGAGATGGCAGCACTGTGCGGCAGATGGAATTTTACCGCCAGCGGCGAGAATGAGAACTGTTTTAAATACTTAAAATGGCGACGTTTTCCTTACTTGAACAGCGTGCAATCATTCGTTTTCTGAATTTGCGTGGTGTGAAACCAATTGAAATTCATCAACAGTTGAAGGAGATATGTGGTGATGGAGTTATGGATGTGTCGAAAGTGCGTTCGTGGGTGCGACAGTTTAATGAAGGCAGAACATCGTGTGACAACAAACCGAAAGAACCTCGGGCTCGCACAAGCCGGTCTGACGACATGATCGAGAAAGTGGAGAGAATTGTTTTGGGGGATCGCTGAATGACTGTTGAACAGATCGCCTCCAGAGTTGGCATTTCTGTGGGTTCTGTGCACACAATCCTGCATGGCGACCTGAAAATGCGAAAAGTGTCATCCAGGTGGGTGCCACGAATGCTGACGGACGACCACATGGCTGCCCGTGTGGCATGTTGCCAAGCAATGTTGACGCGCAACGACAGCGTGAATGGGACTTTCTTTTCGTCGGTTGTGACAATGGATGAGACGTGGATGCTATTTTTCAATCCAGAAACAAAGCGCCAGTCAGCTCAATGGAAGCACACAGATTCACCGCCACCAAAAAAAATTCGGGTAACCGCCAGTGCTGAAAAAATGATGGTGTCCATGTTCTGAGACAGCGAGGGCGTAATCCTTACCCATTGAGTTCCAAAGGGCACTACGGTAACAGCTTCATCCTACGAAAATGTTTTGAAGAACAAATTCCTTCCTGCACTGCAACAAAAACGTCCGGGAAGGGCTGCGCGTGTGCTGTTTCACCAGGACAACGCACCCGCACATCGAGCTAACGTTACGCAACAGTTTCTTCGTGATAACAACTTTGAAGTGATTCCTCATGCTCCCTACTCACCTGACCTGGCTCCTAGTGACTTTTGGCTTTTTCCAACAATGACAGACACTCTCCGTGGCTGCACATTCACCAGCCGTGCTGCTATTGCCTCAGCGATTTTCCAGTGGTCAAAGCAGACTCTAAAGATGCCTTCGCCGCTGCCATGGAATCATGGCGTCAGCGTTGTGAAAAATGTGTACGTCTGCAGGACGATTACGTCGAGAAGTAACGCCAGTTTCATCGATTTCGGGTGAGTAGTTAATTAGAAAAAAAATCGGAGGCCTTAGAACTTGAATGCACCTCGTATTACAACGAAATCCGATTTCGTTTGCATGAATCCACTGTGAGGACAAATTCTATTCTAATGGAATCAACTACGCCCAGGTACACCACAAGCTATGGTTCATGGAGAACAGTGAGCTGTGAATATCATTTCACAACTCTATGCCACTGCAGCAATACTTTACCCTTTCACCTTTATTCAGGCGGCAACAGGAAACGGCAAGGTGTGGGCGAGGGGCAGAGTCAGCGGTAGCTGTAATATTCTGACGTGTGCACGAAAATTTGCGAACTACGCGGACTGGCGTTATGGTTATTAGGACGTAGCAAACTTCCCTATTAGACCCCTGAAATCCCGGCAGATTTGTGTGAGGTGCACCCGTTCACTGGTCTGGCCGACCAATTTGACTCACAGGCACGACAGCGCGTGCTGGAATTGTCAGACGTCAGACGGGCGGTTCAAGACGAATAAGTTCATCCTCGTGATACACGATCTGTCCGAGGAGATATGCAGATCCACTGTCGGAACAGTTGGAGACTTCCACTGCATCCTAGTCCACCGCAAGTTGCATGCCACGAGTCTCACTCACTAGCGAAATACCTGAAGTTCGCCAACAGGGAAGGCCCAGGAGACGAAGAAGCAAAGAATCCAACAAGTCCTATACAGGAGCCACATTAGCAAAAGAAAAAAAGAAAAAAAAACCGACTCCACGTCATACAAACCAATCGAACTGTCCTCCACTCATTGAATCCTCCCTCCTGATTGTCCTGCTAACCTGGTAGCCAATCCAGACACAGCGCCAGGGTTCCCATGCTGCGGGGAGCAAGCCTATGCTGTGCATATGCTGAGGGGAGCCAATCGGCGACTCAAATTCTCTCTTTTCTGAAAAAATAAGATTTTAGAATAGGAAGCATGGCCATGTTTCGGCAAAAAACGTCTACCTAGATGGGACCACAGTCCCTCATTTACTAAGAGACCTAATCTTTCCAGGCCAACTACTTCCAATTTTAGAAAGAAGGATGTTAAGCTTCCCAGACAGTTCTGCCAGTGAGATATGTATTCTTTCCGCTCTCTGAAAGAACCTGGCGACTTCCTGGCCTCAGGGGAATTACAGTCTTGCCTCCACTAAACACATGCACCAGCAGCTCTGATAGTATTGTCCCAGCCGGCCGCGGTGGCCGAGCGGTTCTAGGCGCTTCAGTCCGGAGCCGCGCGACTGCTACGGTCGCAGGTTCGAATCCTGCCTCGGGCATGGATGTGTGTGATGTCCTTAGGTTAGTTAGGTTTAAGTAGTTTTAAGTTCTAGGGGACTGATGACTTCCGATGTTAAGTCCATAGTGCTCAGAGCCATTTGAACCATAGTATTGTCCCAGCTTCTAACATGAGAATGCTTATAGTTGTATGACCGACGTGCCATTTGCACAAAAGCTCAGATTTCACCAGTCTCTGTTAAGGCATCATTTAAGGCCCACAATCCAACTTTCCCTCTGTTCTCCGTCGCCTTCACTACGGCTCCTCGGATACAAGTTCTCTACGGGCTACACGTGCAGTTATAAGAACATTCTGCTCACAATTTGCTCGTGTAAAAGAAGTCATAAGCCACACATACCAAATGTAGTATTGGGAATATGGTTATCATGACCTGAAATGTGAATATTAATCTGACCGATAGAATAGTTAAAGTGAGAAAGTGGCTTGCCACCTTTCAAGTGTTCAACTTGGCCACAAAGCCTTTCATTACATACCATCCAAATAAACCGTTTCAGAGTCCACGATTCAGAAATACCGAGAAATTCTCTCGCCTGGACTCTCATAAGTTCAGCAGAATCGCAACGGATAAAGTGGTATGATTTTTCCTTGCTTGGAGCTCTGGAATGCGATCACCTCAGTGGAGCTAAGCGAAGAAAATGTAGTGCGAAGTCTGAAATCGACATTCTGGGAGAGTGCTATGCTAACACCTTCCAAACAACATGGTTTACGGATAAACAAAGCTTATATACAAGTAGTCATGAGTCATGTGTACGGCTTCAAAAATTTTGAAGGCATATAAAGCACAAAATAACTAGATAGTGGGAAGAATAGACGAGGATACATATCTGCGGAAATCTCAACAAAAAAGGGACAGATTAGTGGCATGCGTGCTAATACTTCGAGGTATAGTTGACAGAGAGAAGCACTGTAGCTGAATAATTATAGGGACAGGTTGGAAACTGTAAAGTATGCCTATTGTAGTTGGTTAACACAGTGTAGGAAATAAATGGACAGAATGAAATCAATTAAAGACTCAATATTAAATTTAAAAAAAGGAAAGCCAGAAGCATACTGAACTGCAACAGACTCCTTACATGGGCTAAAATCACATTTGTGAAATTGTGTACTACGTTTTTATAGTAACTTAACAGCAACACCGCCGAGCGCACTGAACTGTCTGCTGAATGTTAGGGTGCAGAAAATTACGTTGACAGTGACCCAGAATATTTGAATGTTTCCCACTCCATGGCTACTTTTTACACGGACTTGTGTCCGGTCACAGTTGTTCGTGAACATAAATTTATTTCATTTCCTCACATGCTTAGTGGAAAGAATAGACGAGGATACGTATCTGTGGAAATCTCAACAGAAAGGGACAGATTAGTGGCATGCGTGCTAATACTTCGAGGTATAGTTGACAGAGAGAGGCACTGTAGCTGAATAATTATAGGGACAGGTTAGAAAGCTGTCTCACAGGCGCGGTAATACTACGGCCAACTAATACAGGAGGCGCAATTCACGAGGAGATTCATGTTTACAAAACAAATATTTCCGGGATGGTATCACTATTTTGTAAAAGAGTGCGGTCAGTGTAACTACAATTCATCTTCAAGAGGTATACGCATTGAGCATTTAAGATAATGTTAATAGGTGTAGTGATTGGACAGCCGTCCAGATCTGTCAGTTGACTAACAAGCACTTGTAGGCAAGCAAGTTTTAATTTAACTTTGTGCATGCTACGTATAACACAAAGGTTTCTCTGCAATAGTTACTACCCGACCATGATATTATTGCGCTTGGCCAACCGTGGTCAGTACCAGAAACAAGCTATACGTTACAGTAAACAAGTACGGTGGTGACTAAGGAAAGTGCATCGCACTGTGGATGATTTCAAGACAATTGTGCATATACTGTCTAGTGGTTCATCGCGTCCTCGTGAAATTCGCGATAAAATCTCAAGATAAGCTGTCTCACAGGCGCAGTAATACTACGGCCAACTAATACAGCAGGCGCAACTCACGAGGAGATTCATGTTTACAAAACAAATATTTCCGGGATGGTATTACTATTTCGTAAAAGAGTGCGGTCAGTGTAGCTGCAATTCATCTTCAAGAGGTATACACATTGAGCATTTAAGATAATGTTAATAGGTGTAGTATAACGTTAACTACGGTTTGGTTTCACAGATTTCTATTCTGAAGGAACACTACTATAGTAATAACATCGTCCTACACGATCGCAGCCAGGCACAGCGACAGCTATGCATCAGCTAATGAGGCACGGAAACAATGGGGCTGCGAGATAAAGCTCTCCTTTCCTGAGGTGAACAACAGCATTAGGTCTGCAGCAGGGCTATGAAGACGCCTATCTCGACACGAACAATGCCCGCCCCGGTATCCGATCAAATGCCATCACCCGGCGCTTGTTAGCAGCCTAGCGACGTTGCTACCCTCGCAGGAATTTATCACGATTTCCTTCGAGAACGCAAGTAAAACGTCCAGCTTGGTGTGTCCTGACTGGGGAATGTGTACGGCACTGACTACCCTCCTTAGGAGAGGCAGTGTGAGGATAGTTGCCAGTAGCTCACCAAGGCTGTCTTCCCGGCGCTAGTCGCTGAGAAGTTAGTCGGATAAAGTTCCTAGCTTTCACACGTCGTCTTTCGACGCGGACCGCCATCGAGCGAGAGATTTCTCCCATTAATTATGTCTCGTAAGAGGCAGAGTCGGCGACGCGTGTCATTCCTGGCGATGACCAGCAGAAGGCGCGCCGGACGAAGGATAGTGGCAAAGTTTTAATCATCACCTCCAAACGAAATACCAAGCTGCGACCACAACACTCGAAGTTAGCGCTTCTCGATATATTGACTCTTAAATGAAACAACAAGTTTAATGTTACCAGTCACTGTTTATTTATCTCCAAGACACGTTTCAAAGGTTTAAACCTCCATCAACAGGTGCATTTACATTTGATAGTATGACATTTGTGTGTGTGTTGTATTACGATTGCCGGCCGCGGTGGTCTAGCGGTTCTAGGCGCTCAGTCCGGAACCGCGCGACTGCTACGGTCGCAGGTTCGAATCCTGCCTCGGACATGGACGTGTGCGATGTCCTTAGGTTAGTTAGGTTTAAGTAGTTCTAAGTTCTAGGGGACTGATGACCACAGATGTTAAGTCCCATAGTGCTCAGAGCCATTTTTGTATTACGACTTTTTGGAGGAACTTGTGGCACCGTCTAGTGGAGAGACAACACACAATTTCAGAACATGGTTTTGGGTTTCTGTGACAAAAAAATTAAACATATACCTAACGATAAACATAAAATAAGTAAAATAGAGTACCTCCAGTGGTCACAGGTTTCTTTCACTGTCGTAACACATGTCCATCTCCTCCTCCGTCCTCTCTCTATCCATCCCCCCTTTATCTGTCCTATTCTGCTCCCTCTCTCTCTTTCTCTCTGGGTCTGTCTACCTCCTCCTCCTGCTTCTCTCTATCCACCTCCCCCTCGCTGTCTCGTCCATCTTCTCCCCCTTCTCTCTGACAAACTTCTCATCCTCCCCTCTCTTTGTCCACTTCTTCCTCTTCCTTCTGCGCTCATTAATCTGTTATCACTACCACCTCAACTCCAGTCGGAGTTCGGTGATTATTTTCAATGTCACATTGGCGGTTATTGTCCAATTGTAAACTTGCTCGAGGGCTTCATTTGCTTTTTCCGCAAGGAGTTCTCTTGTTTTCTCAGTGACTATAGTGTTGCTGTCATCAGCAAAGATAATCTTTCTCCATGACTAACAGAGCTGTTAAATCATTTTCGAAAGGAAGTAAGCCGCTTTGTTTCCATAAAAATGAATTTTATCTGGTGCTTGTGAACTGGTATCTCGAAACTTACCTTCCCGTGACACCAGTGGCGTTCTCACAAAAACGTTTGGGAGATGACAAAATGGTTGAGACTTTCGTGGCCAATTATTGATGTACTGGCTGATGGTTTTTTTTCTCGGTATCTACATTCGACGTTTGTTTGACGTTTCACCAGCACTTGTGGCTGGCATTTCCAAAGATTCACCCTCCACTTGCAAAGACAGTAATGAAATGTGAACTTCGGCAGTGCCAGCCACTCGTGCTGGTGAAACTTAGGAAAATAGTTAAACTTTGGCCCAAGATTCCAGATACAAAGCAACAGACGGTGTGTGAAGTGGAGATGGTACGTGGCGTATTGTTTCCAAGCCTAGTTGTTCGAATAGCAGTCTGTATAGCAATCAAATTGCTGTGTGGCTCGTGACAGTGGTGTTGTAATATGGGCTGTTTAATCTAATTCCATGAGTCAGTGTCACTCCTATATCACACCTATAGACTGAATCTGACTTTGGAAAGACGATACAATGTAGAGGAGTCGAGTGCGTTGCGTATCGCTCGAAGCACGTGGACGACGGCCTGGTGAACAATTCCGTGGCGGCAAGGAAAACAGCAGCATCATTACAGTTCTTTTTGTCAGCAGGCGAGAGTTTATGACCTGCAGCTGGACTCGCTCTGCAATGCGTCTGCAGAAATTCCGAGCCACGTTCTTCGCGGCAGTGACATAGTTCGCAGCGAGTCCCTTACAAGGCGAGGTATCTAATAACTAGCGCAAGGCGAGCGCACGGTCGCTGTGACAGCCGCTCCCAAGGTTTGACCGACTCTTCGAACTGGGCTGTCAGCGAAAAGCCGTCAAGCTCGAAACATCGCTTTACTAATACTCGTAATAACTGTTTGTCTGTTTGATCACGCTTATCTTCAAAACTACTAGACGAATTTTCAGGGATTTTCATACGTAGTTTGAGCTTAGCTTGGGGCAACTTTTAGGCTTATTTACTCAAAATCGGATCACAAAAAAAGATCTTAGTATATTGTTTTATCAAAAAACGGCGTGTCGTGTCTGTTCGTCTGAACATGCTACCTACAAGACGAATTTTCATAAGGTTTTCGCAGATAATTTGAGTGTAGCTTGGGGCATTGCATAGGCTTTATTTTATCGAAATCTGTCCACGAAAAGAAAACGATATCGTAATTTAAAATGTTATCTGTACTAATATTATAAATGCAAGTGCAGACACAGGTAACAGTTAGTCATAAGTAAATCAGCTGTGACCTGTAGTTAAGCAGTGGCCTGCTAGCCACGCAGCTCAAATCATATGACCAATGAAACATCTAAGCGCAGTTACCGCAGGGTCTGTTAGCTAACGCGTTTCCTATGTAGACAAGGACACCCATGTCGGACTGAAAACTGACGTTGGCCAACATCCAATTTTAGCAGCTCCTAAGTCCATCATGCCACACGGCAACATGGTAACATTTTTTTTTTCCCTTACGACAAATGCCAGTCTTTCAGCCAGCCAAATGGTATATAAAAAAAATGGTTCAAATGGCTCTGAGCACTATGGGACTCAACTGCTGTGGTCATAAGTCCCCTAGAGCTTAGAACTACTTAAACCTAACTAACCTAAGGACAGCACACAACACCCAGCCATCACGAGGCAGAGAAAATCCCTGACCCCGCCGGGAATCGAACCCGGGAACCCGGGCGTGGGAAGCAAGAACGCCACCGCACGACCACGAGATGCGGGCAAATGGTATATATACTTAGTCTATAATGAGACTACAAAAACTAAAAGTTAAACAAATATTCCATTTGGCCAGCTGTACAAGATGTCCTACACCGTTACGCTTACACTCATGCGGATGGAAGAGTATTAAAAACTGAATACTTTAAAATAAGTTCAAATGGTTCAAATGGCTCTGAGCACTATGGGACTTAACATCTATGGCGCATCAGTCCCCTAGAACTTAGAACTACGTAAACCTAACTAACCTAAGGACATCACACAACACCCATTCATCACGAGGCAGAGAAAATCCCTGATCCCGCCGGGAATCGAACCCGGGAACCCAGGCGCGGGATGCGAGAACGCTACCGCACGACCACGAGCTGCAGACTTAAAATAAGTAACTAGCTAACAGTAGGAAAAGAGAATTTAGTTTTTTTTTTGTGTAAGCAGATTACAACGTATAGCAACAACTTACGTTCATTGCAACTGTTCCAAATGCTGCATTACACTACTAAAAAACCTGAATTATGAACTCAAAAATCATTTGGCTTCGTAGTTTGCACACGTTGTGTATGATAGGCGTGTAGCTGCAGGTCCCACAGTGCTTACAGTACTATATTCCCCCAACTGTGCCTCACTCTGGTAAAGTATCGTATGGTTATTAATGAGTCTTCTCCTGTATGGTCCAACATCATTTCCTCAAATTCTACTGTGCGAACAATTCTTTGTCGAGAACTAGCTCGCAGTACCTCCTGTCAAACACGTTACTATACCCATTGCCCTTCCTTGGATGCA
Source organism: Schistocerca piceifrons (assembly GCF_021461385.2). Classification (NCBI taxonomy): domain Eukaryota; kingdom Metazoa; phylum Arthropoda; class Insecta; order Orthoptera; family Acrididae; genus Schistocerca; species Schistocerca piceifrons. The sequence goes on along the minus strand of NC_060140.1, from coordinate 602,595,734 downwards.
CATTATGCCAGTGCTTGCTACTCCAGCCGACATCAGTGTCACTAATTTAGTAAGAAATCAATCTGAGTTTGAAAGACACTTTTGTACATACAGCGACCGATAGATTGTATAAGCACTGTATTTTGTAGCCAGACTGCAATGTCCCAGTACTCCGCCAATAAATTAAAACCTACTAATTTTTAAGCACAACCGAAAGTAATTAATACACATTGCCAGTCCAACATTCACCGCATTTGTGAATCACGAATCTGATTGATAAAGACTACTACATTCTTAATTTGCGCACCTCTTCGCATCTCTTGCTTCAGAGCCTGTTTCTGATATTCACACAAGACTGATGTCATGTGAAGACCAGACTAGATATTCGTGCCTTTCTTTTCGGCGGTGGGGGGGAGGGCGGTAATATTCGTCACAGATAACCGAGTTATCTGCAGAGTACCAGAGTCCAGTGCCTTTTACAAAAGACTCGCTAGCGACAGAAGTTGAAAGGGGAGAAAAGCAACAGAGGCATTATGACACATCGAGTAGTCTCACACTAAAAAGCTACGCCTTGTGACAACATCTCTGCGTGTCCTTGAGTAGCTGTTGTGTGTGCCGCAATAAAACGCCGAGGAAGCGTGCCAGAAGATCCGACACAGCTGCGGTGTCTCGATGGTCAGGATGAGATAAGAGAAAATGCAGCGGGTACGGAGGAGTCAACAAGTGCATCTCTCCATGATCTGTCGACCAGAGTAGCAGAATACAAAACATAGCACAGAGTCTGCAAGGTGATGCAGCGTTCGGGTACATCAGCGAAGACGCGCAAACCGCACCAATCTGAATGTCGAACGCACAAAAATTCATCCGAAACCAGACTTACGTATAGTTACAGCCAAATCAGGCTGCAGAATTATGTAAAAATGTTACTTACTTGGGTGCAACAATTTTGGGGGGAGATCTGGTGGATGTTTGGAAAAGGATAACTTTTGTTAATAAGTCATAGCTTGCGGAGGGAAGAGGGTTTCTGCGTCTCCGTGTACAGGCGTCGAATTCTGTTTTTCTCAATGAACATTGCGAATCGATGAGCGTGGACTTGTTCTGTCAAGACAGGCCGCAGAGGTACCTTAGAGCTATTAGCTAGCTGCAGGTGGAATAAAATGCAAGAGATTATTGTAAATGAAAACCATATACTGCATAAATCTTCGAGAACATTGAATTTTGATGGATCCTACAACGGCCAAAACAGAGACTTTTACGACAATATACTACTCCAATCTATCTGTTTTTGTACTATACTGCCGCAACATATCTATATTAAAAAGCCGTATAATCAAAGCTATTCGATCGATGAAGTTGGTTCTGACGATCTCCATCAACATAAGAAAATGTACCTCAGTGGCATGTCTGACATCATTATGGCATTGCTAATCAGAGTTCGGTTCTCGCATATCTTTCCCCTTATTTTCTGCTCAGATAAGCACCAAAGACATTCTGGCACGATGGCTGGGTTAGTACCGATGAGTCGTATCTAGCGGCGGTCGAATATTGAACGTTACTTATATCTTTTCATTTGGCCGTCTTTTTAACCTATATCCAACGATAAAGCACCTCTGAGTAACTGAGCCACCTGAAAGTCTGTGCAGCTCAAGATTCATATCACCGAGTACTGGCGAACATATGGCCCGCTGAGGAACATCTGCCGCCGTAGTATTTATGCATGAGGTGAGGATCCGTGAGGCGGTTCGACTCACGATTCAGCGAACACTCGTGGTGTAGACCATATGGCGTCTCTCCAGCGTCTTTCCAAACCGGAACGTGGAGACTGCTTTTCTTGAAGCATGTCCCCGCAGCATTACCGTCCACCACTTCGAAACGGTGTGTCCTGTTGTTGAAGCAATAACTCTCTCTGGTACTTCGCTCGATTCACGCTCTCTCCACAGCTGCCTCAGCAGTATTCGACCCGTAACGAGACATCCATGGTAGCTATTTCATTGCAGTGTCTTAACGTTCACGAATTCGAAGTCAATCCAGGTTACGCTGTTCAAGGCATGTGCTTTGTTTCTCATCTAAATTTCCTCTGCCACCCTCCTCTCTCTCTCACTCTCTCTCTCTCTATCTCTGTAGAGGACGAGAGAGGGCCGGCCGCGGTGGTCTCGCGGTTCTAGGCGCGCAGTCCGGATCCGTGCGACTGCTACGGTCGCAGGTTCGAATCCTGCCTCGGGCATGGATGTGTGTGATGTCCTTAGGTTAGTTAGGTTTAAGTAGTTCTAAGTTCTAGGGGACTAATGACCACAGCAGATGAGTCCCATAGTGCTCAGAACCATTTGAACCATTTTTTTGGACGAGAGAGGAAATGGTATTCGTTCGAGTAAGCTGCATGACAATTTTGCTGTCGATACTGTATATCTAGCATATGTATAATGAGAATAAATATTTTAGGCAACGTACACAGATACAAAGATACTCGTTTTTCCCTCGCTCAGTTCGCTAATACAACAGGTCACAAAATAATAAATATTTAAAATTACACTCCGAATTATTTCGACATCTGTTTCGATTAACTGTTTTCTATCCTTATCTACATACATAAAAAAAAGTTTTGCATCACCCCGGTTCCCACAACTCCTGAAGACTGTATCACAGACACAGTCCCTTTGACTGTTCAGAGATGTCACTTAACCTGCCCGAAGATGTAAACAACCATGCATGAGCAGCGCCTATTAGATGCAGGGTGTCACACAGCCGATCAGTTCCAGTCATTCCGTCAAGAAGGAGGTACACGGCTCATGTTGTCTGTAGTTCAACTATGCCTAGACGGTCAATACCGCGGTCAGATCTCGTCCGCATTGTTATTTTGTTCCAGGAAGGGTTCTCAACAAGGGAAGCGTCCAAGCGTCTCGGACTGAACCAAAGCGCTGTTGTTCGGAGAAACAGGAACTGCCGATGACATACCTCGCTCAGGCCACCCAAGGGCTACTGCTGCAGTGGATCACCTCTACCTACGGATTATGGCTCGGAGGAACCCTGACAGTAACCCACCATGTTGAATAATGTTTTTCGTGCAGCCACAGGACGTCGTGTTACGACTCACACTGTGCGCAAAAAGCTGCATGATGCGCAACTTCACTCCCGACGTCCACGGTGAGGTCCATCTTTGCAACCACGACACCATGCAGCGCGTTACAGATGGGCTCAACAACATGCCGAATGGATAGCTTGGGATAGGCATCACGTTCTATTCACCGATGAGTGTCGCATATGCCTTCAACAAGACAATCGTCGGAGACGTGTTTAGAGGCATCCTGGTCAAGCTGAACTCCTTAGACACACTGTCAAGCGAGTGCAGCAATGTGCAGGTTCCCTGCTGTTTTGAGGTGGAATTATGTGGGGCCAACGTACACAGCTGGTGGTCATGGAAGGCGCCGTAACGGCTGTACGATACGTGAATGCCATCCTCCGACCTATAGTGCAACCATATTGGTAGCATGTTGGTGATGCATTCGTCTTCATGGACGACAATTAGCGCCCCCATCGTGCACATCTTGTGATTGACTTCCTTCAGGAAAACGACAGCGCTCGACCAGAGTAGCCAACATGTTCTCCAGACATGAACCCTATCGAACACGCGTGGGATAGACTGAAAAGGGCTGTTTACGGACGAGATTACCCACAAACCACTCTGAGGGATCTACGCCGAATCGCCGTTGAGGAGTGGGACAATCTGGATCAATAGTGCCTTGAGTAACTTGTGGATAAATGTAAATGTCGTGTGACTAGGGTCTCCTGTCGGGTAGATCTTTCCCCGGGTGCAAGTCTTTCGATCTGAAGCCACTGCGGTGACTTGCGCGTCTATGGGGATAAATGATGATGATTAAGACAACACAACACCCAGTCCCTAAGCGGAGAAAATCTACGACTCAGCTGCGAATCGAACCCAGGCCTTTCGGATTGACATTCTGTCGCGATGACCACTCAGCTACCGGGGGCGGACAACTTGTGGATAGTATGCCACGACAAATACAGGCATCTATCAATGCAAGAGGACGTGCTACTGGGTATTTGTGGTATCAGTGTGTACAGCAATCTGGATCACCACCTCTGAAGGTCTCGCTGTATTGTATTACAACATGCAATGTGTGGTTTTCATTAGCAATGAAAAGGGCGGAAAGATGTTTACGTTCATCTCTGTTCCAATTTTCTGTACAGGTTTCCGAACTGTCGGAACCGAGGTGATGCAAAACCTTTTTTGGTATGTGTATTAGCGTACTGAGCAAGGGAACAAAAGAGCGTTCGTATGTTCCAGTACGTCCTTTAGAATACACGAGGTATGGCAAAACAGTCGCGTATTCGTATTCAAATGCCAGTTCTCTAAATGCAGCCAACATGATTCACGGGGATAACGTCGTCTTTTGTTACAAATTTTGCAATTAAGTTCCCGTAGCTTCACAGCTATACGTCCTCGCGGGCTATACCCGCCTTTTAAGATGCTAGCAACACGTCTCTGAATTGTTCGATGTCTGCAGCAATGCCTAATCGATAAGTGCTTCAAACTCTGGAGCAGAATAGTACAATTTGTTTCCTACCACTTGCACTGCCATTTCCCAGAATCCTTCCAATAAAAACAATTTGTAATTTCATATAATTTTTTATCACCATTAAACATTTGAATAACGTAAAGCAGTCCAGAAATTAATAGCTAATCTTGTGATCTGATCTATGCGGTTCTTTCTCTTTTTATGGGCACTGAGAGCTGCTGTACCCCTTTGCGAGTTTGTCGTCTTGCTCACAGTGCTCCTTTATGTTACTGCAGGAGCGTTGAGGGCCATGTTGCGGATACTTACAAGGGAACCTTCCCATCGCACCCCCCTCAGATTTAGTTATAAGTTGGCACAGTGGATAGGCCTTGAAAAACTGAACACAGATCAATCGAGAAATCAGGAAGAAGTTGTGTGGAACTATGAAAAAAATAAGCCAAATATACAAACTGAGTAGTCCATGCGCAAGATAGGCAACATCAAGGATAATGTGACCTCAGGAGGGCCGTGGTCCCGTGGTTACCGTGAGCAGCTGCGGAACGAGAGGTCCTTGGTTCAAGTCTTCCCTCGAGTGAAAGGTTTAATTTTTTATTTTCAGACAATTATTATCTGCCTGTCCGTCCGTCCGATGCGAGATAACTGGCCGTATTATCGGGCAAGGTAGAAGAATCTTTTTACCCATTCGCCAAGTGTACAAGTTAGGTGGATCGACAACATATTCCTGTCATGTGACGCACATGCCGTTACCAGTGTCGTATAGAATATATCAGACGTGTTTTCCTGTGGAGGAATCGGTTAACATATGACCTTGCGATCAAATGTTTTCGGTTCCCATTGTAGAGGCACGTCCTTTCGTCTACTAATCGCACGGTTTTGCGGTGCCGTGGAAAAAAAACACAGACACTAAACTTATTACAGTGAACAGAGACGTCAATGAACGAACGGACAGATCATAACTTAAAAAAAAAATTGTAAACTCTACACTCGAAGGAAGATATGAACGAAGGATCTCTCGTTCCGCAGCTGCTCACGCTAACCACGGGACCACGGCGCTCCTTAGGTCACATTATCCTTGATGTTGCCTTTCTTGCGCATGGACTACTCAGTTTGTATATTTTGCTTATTTTTTTCATAGTTCCACACAACTTCTTCCTGTTTTCTCGATTGATCTCTGTTCAGTTTTTCAAGGCCTATCCACTGTGCCAACTTATAACTAAATCTGACGGGGGTGCGATGGGGAGGTTCCCTTGTTAGTGATCGCTAAGTCTACAGGAAGGCGGATTTTCCCCTAGAAAAACTACGTGATCACCGACAGACATAATAGCGATTTGGTAACTGTGAATGGTAAGGAAAGACGATGATTACTGAAAGAACTATCACGAAAACTGGTAGTAAAAAATCAGTGGGGGCCACCTTAAGGAACATATTCGTTAGATTGTGAGAGGATTACGATGTGCAACAGCTGAAGATTAACAGTGTCTTTTTAATGTCACATTCATCAAGGCTAGACTCCGGCTTTGAACGAAGTGTAATATCCTGTCAGCGTCAAGGACTGTGATTTTCGAAACTAGTGATATATGGTGGACGAAATAAACTGTTAAGGGTGAACCGAGGGCGCTAGACACGTGCCGAAAGACAAGAGCTCGTAAACCACATACACAACAAGATTAATATCTCACAAGGCCGGCAACATTGCCTTATTATCCTACAACTCGCCACGGCTCGCACACGTCGATCCTTCGTGCTGTGGTGGTGTGCGTCTACTCTCTATGGCAAAGGCTTTTCTCTCCTACTCGGCGTAGGCAGAACACAGTTTATGGCCACTCGCACTGTCGGTGATGCTTATACCGGCGGATTCCTGTAACGGATTACTATTGAGTTCAAGAAGCGAACGGCTAGCCAGAACCAAAGTCCAGATCGATACTAAAGCTGCAGTATTCTACTAAGAGCGTTAATTGAAATTTTTAACACTCAAGTAAGCATCGCGCAATTATAAGCCATAGTGAAGGCATCCGCCACTTAACGTGAGCACTTCACGCTTGCCGGAGAGTACAAGTTGACGTGGCGTAAAATTGTCTTCAGTGCAGGATGGATCTACGAAAGGACGAGGCCTGGTAGTACTAATGCCAGAACCCACCTATGCCAGTAGTTAGCAGACACCTAAAGTGACGGCAATTCTGAAAAGCATTAACAACTGAATGTTTTTGTAATTAACTGCACGAGGTGGTCAGAAAAAGCTTGTAAGGGTGTTGCAGGAGAGGTTGTGCTGAGAAATGATTGTTAAGGAAAAAATTCGATATGTTGGGTTTTTTCCGAGTTATTTAGATTGAAGCTCGCCAATCAGGTCGTTGCGCGCGCAAATTTAACCACATGAACACGCTAAGCGTAGCATCCGTGGGTCCGTAAATTACTACTTATTCAAATGCTTATTGTCGTTTAAAATGTGCCTTTTTCAGAAGCTGGAGTTAGGAAACCAAATGGAGAACACGTTTGTGACACCGTCTCTGGGAGGATGCTTAAATATGCTCGCAACGACCTGATCGGCTAACTTCATTGCTACATAAAACGGAAACGGCGCAACGTATACTTTTTTTTTATCTTAACAATTATCTTTGAGCACAACCCCTCCTGCAACATCCTGACAAGGTTTTCAGGCTGTTTCTAACCACACTATATACGTGAATATTAACTCCGCCCGAACACGCCTCGGAAGCCCCAACGCTACTGATCGACCGCCGTGTCATCCTCAATCGATATGCGTCACTGGATGCGGATGTGGAGCGGCATGTGGTCAGTACAACGCTCTCCCAGCCGTTGTCAGTTTTCGCAACCGGAGCCATGACTTAGCCAAGTAACTCCTCAATTAGCCTCACAAAAGCAGAGTGCACCCTGCTTGCCAATAGCGCGCTTGGCAGACTCGAACGGTCACTCTTCGAAGTGCTAGCCAAGTCCGACAGTGCTTAATTTTGGTGATCGGACGGGAACCTGTTACCATTGCGGCAAGATTGTTGGCCATACGGGAATTCAGAAGCCCCGAATTTATGCCCGACCATTACATTTTCGCTGGTTTGGCTAAATCACTTAAGGGGAATCTCAAGATGGATTTTTTGACTACGTCACGGCCGCCCTTCTTTGTTTCTTCTCCAGCAAGGTTAGAGTTTCGTCTCTAGTGATAAGGGTGTCGAGACACAAGACTCCAAACTTAGTTCTCTTTGTTGCCATTGTCACTGTTCTGAACAACATCTCATTCTCACTTCCAGAAAATCAAATGTAGAGTATCTTTACTCAGGGAAATAGAAGATGTAGTTTTTTTTCTATCAACCAGCTGTTCTGTAAGCCACACTAGGCCTGTACACGTTACTGAGTCACGTTCATGTGAAACTAGTCGTTCGCTGGAGTTTGTTTTCACATCGATAATCGTAAAGTAAAAGTTGAGTTGATTTTTTAGAAACGATAAATTTATTGATACTTAAGCCACTTTATTAAAATTACGTAATCACACGTCTGTTTCATTCCAGTACTGACACACGATTAATTATTTACTGGTATAGGAAGCGAACTGAGACACCTAATTAATTCCCACCCGACGCACACACACATACACACACTCACACAAAATGACGTAAGGGAGCGGGCACGCGGGTTCCCGCGTGGAGGAATGTCTCGTACGGTCTGTTGTTAGAAACTGAATACAAACATGGCCACATGGCTAAAAGCAAACACTGCAGGTTATAATGAAAACAAAGGCAACATACGAGGGTCGGTCAAAAAGTAATGCCTCCCATTTTTTTTCTACTTAAAGAAATTAAGTTAAGTGAAAAATTTGAATTTGGCGCCATTCCTCAAACCTTCTTCTGCAATCCACTGCAGTAGTAACTTTCTGTGTCAACAGGTGGCAGCACAGCAGAAGTTTGTAAGATGGCCGACATCGATGTTCGTTTGAGACAGCGTTGTGTGATTGAATTCTTGAATGCAGAAGGTGAAACGCCCATACGCATTCATGAAAGACTGGAGAAGGTGTATGGTGTTGTGACAGTGGATGTCAGCACTGTTAGACGATGGGTTCGTCGTTGTAAGGAAGCTGAAGGGCAAACACCGTTGACTGACGAAAAGCGGAGCGGCAGGCCGGTGAGTGCAGTGACTCCACACAACATTCAGCAAGTTGATGACATCATTCGTGGTGACCGTCGGGTGACTGCAGATGAAGTGTGTCGCATTATTTCTCTTAGTAAAGGCAGTGTGATCACGATTATTAAACAATTGGGGTACTCAAAAGTTTGTGCACGGTGGGTTCCAAGAATGTTAACCGATCAGAGTAAAGAGGCAAGGAAAACAATAGCCTCCCAACACTTGCAGCGCTTCCGTTTGGAGGGAGATGAGTTTCTGAAAAAAATTGTGACCGGGGACGAAACATGGGTGCATTTTTTTGGACCCGAATCAAAGAGGCAGTCAATGGAGTGGCGTCACACAAGCTCGCCGAGGAAGAAAAAATTCAAAACTGTGCGATCGGCAGGGAAAGTTATGGCAACAGTTTTCTGGGATACAGAGGGTGTGATTCTGGTTGATTTTTTGGAGCAGGGATGCACAATAAATTCTGTTCAATACGTCACAACCCTCAACAAACTTAAAGCACGTCTTCAGCGAGTTCGCCCAACAAAATCAATGGCAGATGTTCTTCTTTTGCATGACAATGCAAGACCACACACCAGTCGTCACACCTCTGACGAGATTGTCAAAACTGGATGGGAAGTTTTGCCTCATCCCCCATACAGCCCTGACCTGGCACCATCAGACTTCCATCTGTTCGGGCCACTAAAAGAAGCTCATCGTGGGATTCATTTTGAAGATGAGGAGGCCGTCAAAACATCCGTGCGTCAATGGCTTAGGAAGCAGAGCTGTGATTTTTACCGTGCTGGGATACATGCCCTTGTTCAAAGATGGACCAAAACTGTAGAGATGGGCGGAGATTACATTGAAAAATGACAAAATGATCCTCAATGTTGTGGTTTTCAACCTATGTAATTGCATTTAAATTTCCTGACAATTAAACGTAGAAAAAAAAATAGGAGGCATTACTTTTTGACTGACCCTCGTAATTTCGTTCAGTACTGATTTGAAAGACATTTTCGCGTCAAAAGAGATACCATAAACTTAGATTTGTGTATTATTTATTTTATGATCATGTTACACTTTGCCGCATCCCATTCAGCATAGTTAAGTATCCTTCAATCAGTTCATGGGTGCACCCTAGGCTACCACGCAAACTATTTTAGGAATGCCGTCCTTGACTGCGTGCAGCCTCCATCCTTGCCGTAAAGTTGCGGGGAGCTGCAATCGTGCTTCTGTCTGCGAGCGCACGTCACTGCTAATGCCCGCCCTGGCCGGCACGTCGCGACCCCTGACACCACGGTTTCCCGCCTGGCTCACAGGTCCCTCACCAGCGACCCGTACCTGATTGGCGACAATTTGCGAGCCATTAGCGGACCCCAGCTTGTGGATCGCGACCTAACATCGCCCAGTCGCATCACACAGACTCTCGCTCCGCACGTAAAGTTACAGCCACTATCAATGGTCTCAGCGATTGAGGTGGCGGCGTGGTTATTTATTTATGAATTTATTTCTCCTGGCACAGGAATTGCATTCTGGAGGATGAAAAGATCTTGTCTCTCTAACTCACGAGGTATAGTCTCCCACACCGAGCGAAAATGTTCGAACTGTTCCTTTAAGGTCCTTCCTGGCAGAATGCTTTTGTACCTTCCTTACCTTCCTTAATCGCCAACCCTACGAAGTTTTATTGTTGGTTGCGTAATCGCCTTCTTTTTTTTTTTTTTTGACACGTATTACTGACACGTGACTGGGCCTCCTAGACCGCATCTCGTGAACAATCTACTTGTTTTTTTTTCAGTAAAGTACAAAATGTGTTCGCAGGAATGCGTCAGTTTTAACGATCCTTAGTGTAATACAATTGTTTGTCGGTGGATGAAGGAAGATGTCAGTGATGTAGATTTAGGAATAGACTTAAAAGACCAAATGTCAGTGGTCACAACTCTACTAGTGGACGATCATTGAAAGGAAAAAGTTCTGGAGAATTGTGATGGTGACCTTTACAGTTCTCCAATAAAACATATAACATGTTACTTAAAATGTGTGCTGAGTAGTGTTAAAGGAAAAATTTAAAGCCCAGCACTAAATATCAATTTTGGAGACATTCTTCTTGTATGTACGGAGCCCAAATGTGTAGGATCAAAGTGTGTAATTTAGTTTTATGCGAAAATAAAGTCACTGCAATTTTTCAGAATTTAAAATTCAGTTCCCTAAAGGTTTACTCGCATTTGTGTGTACTACTTAAAAATGCACAAAGCTAAGTGATGTTTTGTGATAAAAAATAAAATATTGCAGGATTTACCTTACACAATTAAATCAACAAGGATTATTTAAACAAGATTTAAATAATTGTAAAAATGAATATTATATGACTTAAATTAACAATTTCAAATGACTTGCACCTTAAATCTCGGTTTAAACGTAGGGGTCCTAGAGATCCCACCCCGTGGTATACGTTACAGAAAAGTCACCTCATGAGTTAAGGCTTAATTACTCTGAAATTATTGAAAGTTGATGTCATTGTACTTAAGTAATAAGCACTTTGGTAGGAATGTTTACTAACAAAGTTCAAAAGAGGGATCATCACAAATGTCGTTATTATTTACTTGACTTGCAAATGGCATCATTGTCCAGGGGCCTTCATAAATGCGTAGTATAAATATAATTCAATAGCTCTCGAGATTCGTTAATGACAAGCTTGAAGCTAAACTGCTTGTTCGCAAAATCCCATTTTTATTATCATTTCACGTTATTTAACCCACAGTCACAAACACTGCCGAAAATCACAATGAAAATTTGAACTTCGGAATGCACATAAAAGTTAAGAAGAGACCCATAGTCTTTCTGACCACACAAATCAAAGACGTTCACATCGTGTTCACTCTCTCAGATGTAGAACGAGTCTGACGCTATTAGCGCCCAGCAGGAATAGTATATGCATCGCAGATTGTTCTGGAAGCTTTCAGAAAGTTCAATTGATCAAATGTTATCTAGATAAGTTTCATTTTTAAGTTTTATAATTTTTTAATTTGAAGATTGAATTTCCCAAATGTAAATTCCTTTAGATTTATGAAAATAACAGGCAATGACGGCACTGTAAAATTAGAGTAAGTATTTCTAAAGTTACTGCTTATGTTAAGTTGGTACTTTAATAGGATATCGATTGTAAATCTATAAAAATATAAATATAGACATTTGTCTTGAACAACACCAAAACGATTTTACAAAATAAGAATAAGTAATAATATTCTGTTGTATACTCTTCTAATGTCCTTCACTGGAAAACCAATTTTCATGGCATAGCGTCGTAGCACAAGTAACTTAGATATACTAACGCAAAATAATACGTGTGAGGCAAGGTTTCGCTCAAGTACTAGAAAACTTTATAAATGTCCAAAATCATAATTATACACTTTATAATCAAAAAGTAGGTCAAACGCGCCTAGTAACCAGTTGGTATCGCAGATTTCCGTCGGGGCCAGAAATTCCGACAGGGCTTGGTTTATTTTAAGGAACAGTGGTCAAATCTCCATCAGACCGCCATAGTCTAGATTTTCCAAGTTTCCCCAAAGCTTTTCAGGCAAATGGCCGGCTGGTCTCTTTTAAAATAGGACACGGCCGATTTCCTTCTCCACTGTTGACGAGTCTGAGCTGGTGTTCCGTCTCTGACATTATCATCGGGATTTTATACCCTTTACCTAAGACATCGGAACAGTACCCTGTACAATGTTTCAGGGGCACTAGTAATTATCGGAGTTGACGATAGGCGAGAGAATTAAGAAAGAAAAGAGATATTTCCAACCAAACTCTCAGTATGTATGGGATTACTGAAATTTAAGTGTTACTCGCAACAGGTACATTAAGACGATCAACACACGAAAATGGCTACTGACATAAAGTTAGAACAAAAATCACCAATAGCGCCAAACCTATGTTTCAGACCTGACATACACCCTTCATATTTCGTTCAACGTACATAGACCGCTGCCACAATGGTCTTAACTGTCTTCAGTACCTACGTCAAGCGATGATTGCTCAAAAATGTATTCCTAAGGGACCAAACTGCTGACGTCATCGGTCCCTGTACTTAAAAACTACTTAAATTAATTTAAATTAACTTATGTTAAGAACTACACACACACCCATACCTGAGGGAGGACTCGAACCTCCGGCGGGAGGGGCCACGCAGTCCGTGACATGGGGCCTCAAACCGAGCGGCTCGATGATTGCTGATACACTTACTGTCTTGACTCATCTCAGACGTTCTTTTCCATTTATGGGAGTAAATTGACTGTTCTCGAGCGAGTGTTCGTTTCGTAGTTGTATACAGTGTGTTTCACAACGGTAGGCACCTCCTGACAGACAGAAAAAGGGTGTGTGTATATGTGTGTGTGTGTGTGTGTGTGTGTGTGTGTGTGTGTGTGTGTGTGTGAGAGAGAGAGAGAGAGAGAGAGAGAGAGAGAGAGAGAGAGAGAGAGAGAGTGAGACAGAGAGAGATGCATGCAGGATGGTCACGTTTGCAGGTTTACTTGCCCAGAACGGCAGAGATGTGGTCGCCCATTTTACCAGGCCTTGCAGTGTTGTTGCAGGCGACAATGAATAACACCGATTGTCAGTGAAGTATCTCCACATCGAAGTCTCTCGCAAGCTGGCGCTATTCACACAAGGCCTCTGGAAGAAGACTAATGCCAGAGCTTGTAAAGGGGGCTGACCAGACCGGTTCAGAACTGCGTTGCTTTCAGTACGACGCGCACTACGGTTAATTCTAAAAAGAGCCCACTCTTATGAGAATGAACACATTATTCATTGTACTAATACCCGTTTCTAAAATTTTGTACTTCTGAGTGTGAGGGACTATTAGATATGCGGCAGTATTTACGCTCGACATCGATCCCCACTGGAAACTAGACAGTGAATACAACAGAAAGCATTGGTTGGAGCATTTGAAAAAGTATTGAGTAATTCAGCTGGACACTAGGTATTTGTATTACATTAATTATGTGTCTTTGTACGGTTTAACATAAGAAGCAAAATGTAGAACATGCATCGACCTTAACGGCTTCAGTCACTTACACATCGCTTTCTGAAAGCAGTATTCACTGGAGTTGCGGTGTCTGGTCTGCAGTAACACTAACGGGGCTTTTATGCGTTCAGCAGAAGGCATCCTCATGAAGATGCAAATGTCTAAGCAATTTTACTATTTCGTGTTCCTACACAGTAATTTTACGAGTAATGTATCATTTTTCCTCGGATGGTAAAGGTGACGTATTCTCGGTGCCTGCACTCTATCCAAGCTACGCCATACAATTTTACTCGCACAAAGACATTACATATGCTTGGACCTCTAGGTACACTTCACGGTAAAATATTAGGCGTGTAGGACAAATTGCAAACATTGCCTGGATAATTCTAATCATTCCACTTGCGTGCATTTTAAGTCGCAGTTCTGTAATTCGACTCACGTACCAAAATATAATGCAACATCAAAGAACTTTCGATGAATGTGTAAACGAAAAACAAATGGTTTAGTAACATCTATAACTAGTATTAACGTTAATTAAATTGTGTATTCTCATCTTTAAAACTCTAAAGCGTGTCTGGTCGGTCTCTTCCTTGTTGACCTGTTGACAAAATATTTATGATCTATCAGCTCATTGTCTAGCCTATAATGTATTAATGTTAAGTAATTATTTCTTTTTTCACATAAGCTCTTTTCTGAGGTTTAATAGTACTGTTATCACTTGTGTTTGCAACTTTATGAATTCGTTCTTGCATGTTGTTTGACACATTGCTTTTACTGGTACATTAATCATCCAATACGGACTGTAACAAAATATTAAAGTCATAGCGTGTAGGCTTTCACGGCCGGCGTCTTCTGTAATTAAAACTTCCGGGCTAAGAGGCCGTGGTCCAATAGTAGAAATACTTCTCCCTGACGTTTCGTTGCCAGCTGCGGGCAACATCATCTGAGGTGAGTCTACGACTGGCTGCTAGGCCGTGGAGGTCCTGTTTATATAGAGCGCGTAGAGGGCGCCACCACTCGTCACGTGTTGTCAACAGTAAAACTATCTCTGGCTGGCGTCATTACTCTCGATCGAAGGTAATCGATTGTCACATCTTTGGTACAAAGTCGATCGCCATATCTTATTTAACTTCAAGCCTTCCTCTTTCCTGTTAAAATTATTGTGGTGTTAAAAAATCTCTACAGCCTCTCTATACATACGTGCATAATAATGCGATGTCTTAGCTAGCACGCTCGTCTCACTAAATTTTATTTCATGGTCACCTGTTTCAAAAACATGTTCCGCTACAGCCGATTTGTCCGTGTGTCCCAGTCGACAGTTCCCTTTATGTTCAGCTAGGCGAGTATTGATACTTCTTTTTGTGGTTCCTCTGTCGACTGGGACACACGGACAAATCGGCTGTAGCGGAACATGTTTTTGAAACAGGTGACCATGAAATAAAATTTAGTGAGACGAGCGTGCTAGCTAAGACATCGCATTATTATGCACGTATGTATAGAGAGGCTGTAGAGATTTTTTAACACCACAATAATTTTAACAGGAAAGAGGAAGGCTTGAAGTTAAATAAGATATGGCGATCGACTTTGTACCAAAGATGTGACAATCGATTACCTTCGATCGAGAGTAATGACGCCAGCCAGAGATAGTTTTACTGTTGACAACACGTGACGAGTGGTGGCGCCCTCTACGCGCTTTATATGAACAGGACCTCCACGGCCTAGCAGCCAGTCGTAGACTCACCTCAGATGATATTGCCCGCAGCTGGCAACGAAACGTCAGGGAGAAGTATTTCTACTATTGGACCACGGCCTCTTAGCCCGGAAGTTTTAATTACTGAAAATATTAAAGGTTACCATAATTGATTGTTAAATTAGTTGTTCAATTACTCACATGTGTGTAAAAATATCCAAGCGTTTTTACATTTGTAAATTTTAAAACACCAATGTGGTTCTGCCTACAATACGCTTACAACTTAGTCGTGTCATCGGAAACAGCGGCCGGCCGAAGTGGCCGTGCGGTCCTAGGCGCTGCAGTCTGGAACCGCGAGACCGCTACGGTCGCTGGTTCGAATCCTGCCTCGGGCATGGATGTGTGTGATGTCCTTAGGTTAGTTAGGTTTGACTAGTTCTAAGTTCTAGGGGACTAATGACCTCAGAACTTGAGTCCCATAGTGCTCAGAGCCATTTAAACCATTTTTTCTTAAAACAGCGTTAACTCAAGCGTCGAAAAACCAAATAGCACTCTACATCCGGTTTATTGGAATAATAGCAGAACACATGAATCAACCTCTATATCTGCGGAACATTGATCTCAAAGAAAAATATTTGAAACAATTGCTATGAAAATCAGTTGATTTTGCCTACTTAATTCAATCCGTAGCGTTTATTTGCTCCTTTTACGGAGAGAAAAATCTAGTGAGCTCTAAACTCTAAAAACACCTATTGTAATTTTTGTGTCAACTGAAGCACGGTTCTGACCTTGATACTTCATGTATTGAAGTCAGTCGCAACAAATGCCGCTATCGCAACTCATTTTCTGCTGCACTGTTAGGCGAATGTACCTGAAAAATAAGAGAAATGGTATTACTATTTACAGGCCAGTTCTGAAGAAGCAGAAGGAGCTTTGCAAAAATCAATCAAAAACTTGCCCACAAACAGCACATTGCTATATCCCGAGTCAGTTTTTTAAAAATATATATACATCATAGTCCCACTTTAAGAATAACATAGATTTGTGTATGATTCCTGAAACACATTTCACTACTGCTGTGGATCAGCCCTGGTTTTTTGCTGTTTTGTTCTGAATTTCTCAGTATTTTTCAAATCGTTTTCACCAATGCACATTTTTAGGAGGAGTACGCAAAGTCGAATGAGTACAAATGTAATAACAAATAAAGTAATACGTTTTTAATAAGCCTAAGTTTCACAAGAAACATTAAATCGCACTGAAGTAGTCTCAGCAAAGCCGAAAAATATTTGGGTAAACTTAAGCAACGCTATGCTTTGAATTAGGTGGACCAAGCTGCATGAAATATTACTATATAAGACTAAATACAAAGAACAGAGAATAAAATCACAACTGTTGAAAATGCTTGACAAAATATTATCAAACAAGATTCAGTTCGAAATAAAATAAATTTCATGATTGATGCGTCGGAATTGATCCTTCCTGCTTTCATGGTTGTTGACCTCTCGAGAATCTCGAGTACTAGATCAAGGAATGCATGTGTGCATGCGATATTTTACAGTTATTAACATCTTATCAAATTTTGTATGACAGTCAGCTGTAGATGGAACGATTTTTAAAGGGCCAGTTCTAAGAGTTTACAATATTTCGTGTGAATATAATACCTGCGTGATACGGTCTGTCCTAACAGATCGCTGACGTTGCATCGTACAGTGGTAATCTAATAGAAGAACCAGTCTTACGAACAATAATAATAATAACGAAAATCATTCATAAGTAGGCGCAGATTCTGTTCCACGCTTAAAAATTACTGGACGCAGTCATGGAAGATGCCATTGTAACTAAAATATTAATAACTTCAGTACAAGATCAAGCCACCGTCCCCTTGTCTATTTGTTACCTTGCGAAGATAATGGAGAATAAAATAAGTTTGAAATTGTATCCAGATTTAACTCGAGATATTCACCGAGAACACAACAAACAAAATGTTGAGATGTATACACGCACAAACGATAAAAATTAGTCACCCCTGGGAGGCATAATGCTAAAATTGTGCAACACCGCCGGTAATAATAACCTCTGTTAAGCAGGGAAGAGCATCCGCAAGTTTCTTCCGGTATGCCACACAAGCTCAAACCACTCACTGAGAGCAGAGCCCGTACAGTTACACAACTGAAAGGTTGATGATTACTATGTTCCACCTGCTCCTCAAAATAGTTCCAAAATTTTCCCTTGTGATCAAGCCCGGGCGATTAAGGGAAAAGGACAGGGTTGTTGTTGTTGTTGTTGTTGTGGTCTTCAGTCCTGAGACTGGTTTGATGCAGCTCTCGATGCTACTCTATCCCGTGCAAGCTTCTTGATCTCCCATTACTTACTACAGCCTACATCCTTCTGAATCTGCTTAGTGTATTCATCTCTTGGTCTTCCTCTACGATTTTTACCCTCCACGCTGCCCTCCAATGCTAAATTTGTGATCCCTTGATGCCTCAGAACATGTCCTACCAACCGGTCCCTTCTTCTTGTCAAGTTGTGCCACAAACTCCTCTTCTCCCCAATTCTATTCAATACCTCCTCATTATTTATATGATCTACACATCTAATCTTCAGCATTCTTCTGTAGCACCACATTGCGAAAGCTTCTATTCTCTTCGTGTCTAAACTATTTATTGTCCATGTTTCACTTCCATACATGGCTACACTCCATACAAACACTTTCAGAAACGACTTCCTGACACTTAAATCTATACTCGATGTTAACAAATTTCTCTTCTTCACAAATTCTTTCCTTACCATTGCCATTCTACATTTTATATCCTCTCTACTTCGACCATCATCAGTTATTTTGCTCCCCAAATAGCAAAACTCCTTTACTACTTTAAGTGTCTCATTTCCTAATCTAATTCCATCATCATCGCCCGATTTAATTCGACTACATTCCATTATCCTCGTTTTGCTTTTGTTGGTGTTCATCTTATATCCTCCTTTCAAGACACTATCCATTCCGTTCAACTGCTCTTCCAAGTCCTTTGCTGTCTCTGACAGAATTACAATGTCATCGGCGAACCTCAAAGTTTTTATTTCTTCTCCATGGATTTTAATACCTACTCCGAACTTTTCTTCTGTTTCCTTCACTGCTTGCGCAGTATACAGATTGAATAACATCGGGGATAGGCTTCAACCCTGTCTCACTCCCTTCCCAACCACTGCTTCCCTTTCATGCCCCTCGACTCTTAGAACTGCCATCTGGTTTCTGTACAAATTGTAAATAGCCTTTCGCTCCCTGTATTTTACCACTGCCACCTTTAGAATTTGAAAGAGAGTATTCCAGTTAACGTTGTCAAAAGCTTTCTCTAAGTCTACAAATGCTAGAAACGTAGGTTTGCCTTTCCTTAATCTTTCTTCTAAGACAGGGCGACGGACTAAATATTGCTCAAATTCAAGATCTTTTTCTCCGTACTGGAATGTAGTAGACAAATGGGGTTTGCCGCAATAAATAAAGCGTACATTGAAGTTTTTATTGGCATTCTTTATTGAAAAATATTGATATCTTCGTTGTGTAATTGGGATTTTTCCGAGGCAGCTCTGAAGGAGTTACATCGACGATTGTCGCTGTAGCTCCGGTTGTGGTTATCTGAAACATATCACCCTGATACTTACAGATGTAATTTTAGTTAGTCGTAGAGATTTGCAAAAAAAAAGAAAAAAAATTGCCGAAATTTTAGGTATTTGGTAAAATGGCCATTTTGGACCCCTGATTTTTGGCTGAAAAAAATACTAAATATAAACATAAAAAAATCGGCTACAATGAACTGAAAAGAATTCGATTTGCTTCAAGGGAGACCAAAAATCATTAAAATCAGGTGAAAATTGTAGCGTGGGCGACGACAACCATGCCGAAAATCATGGCTTTAAGAAGAATGCGTTTGAAGTTTGACAAGTACACTCCTGGAAATTGAAATAAGAACACCGTGAATTCATTGTCCCAGGAAGGGGAAACTTTATTGACACATTCCTGGGGTCAGATACATCACTTGATCACACTGACAGAACCACAGGCACATAGACACAGGCAACGGAGCATGCACAGTGTCGGCACTAGTACAGTGTATATCCACCTTTCGCAGCAATGCAGGCTGCTATTCTCCCATGGAGACGATCGTAGAGATGCTGGATGTAGTCCTGTGGAACGGCTTGCCATGCCATTTCCACCTGGCGCCTCAGTTGGACCAGCGTTCGTGCTGGGCGTGCAGACCGCGTGAGACGACGCTTCATCCAGTCCCAAACATGCTCAATGGGGGACAGATCCGGAGATCTTGCTGGCCAGGGTAGTTGACTTACACCTTCTAGAGCACGTTGGGTGGCACGGGATACATGCGGACGTGCATTGTCCTGTTGGAACAGCAAGTTCCCTTGCCGGTCTAGGAATGGTAGAACGATGGGTTCGATGACGGTTTGGATGTACCGTGCACTATTCAGTGTCCCCTCGACGATCACCAGTGGTGTACGGCCAGTGTAGGAGATCGCTCCCCACACCATGATGCCGGGTGTTGGCCCTGTGTGCCTCGGTCGTATGCAGTCCTGATTGTGGCGCTCACCTGCACGGCGCCAAACACGCATACGACCATCATTGGCACCAAGGCAGAAGCGACTCTCATCGCTGAAGACGACACGTCTCCATTCGTCCCTCCATTCACGCCTGTCGCGACACCACTGGAGGCGGGCTGCACGATGTTGGGGCGTGAGAGGAAGACGGCCTAACGGTGTGCGGGACCGTAGCCCAGCTTCATGGAGACGGTTGCGAATGGTCCTCGCCGATACCCCAGGAGCAACAGTGTCCCTAATTTGCTGGGAAGTGGCGGTGCGGTCCCCTACGGCACTGCGTAGGATCCTACGGTCTTGGCGTGCATCCGTGCGTCGCTGCGGTCCGGTCCCAGGTCGACGGGCACGTGCACCTTCCGCCGACCACTGGCGACAACATCGATGTACTGTGGAGACCCCACGCCCTACGTGTTGAGCAATTCGGCGGTACGTCCACCCGGCCTCCCGCATGCCCACTATACGCCCTCGCTCAAAGTCCGTCAACTGCACATACGGTTCACGTCCACGCTGTCGCGGCATGCTACCAGTGTTAAAGACTGCGATGGAGCTCCGTATGCCACGGCGAACTGGCTGACACTGACGGCGGCGGTGCACAAATGCTGCGCAGCTAGCGCCATTCGACGGCCAACACCGCGGTTCCTGGTGTATCCGCTGTGCCGTGCGTGTGATCATTGCTTGTACAGCCCTCTCGCAGTGTCCGGAGCAAGTATGGTGGGTCTGACACACCGGTGTCAATGTGTTCTTTTCCCCATTTCCAGGAGTGTATTTATCATTTTAAGGGACAAAGCTTGAAACTTACGGGATATCATTGATGCCTGGTCCATAATAACTATCGCCTCGGCTACTGGATGGCCGCTTTCTGCTACTTTGACCTGATAAGCCCTCGTTTTCCTCCTCAAAGCCCTTTTCGTCGCTGAGTGCATCGAAGCTGGGGCCTGTCTTCACAGAATCGGGGCATTCCTTCGCCGATTTTGATTTGAAGGGGTTTGCGACGTGCTTTAATGTATTAAGGCCTACATTGAATAGAAACACGGCCAAATTCGAAACAATGTTGACCATTTCGCTTCGGGTGGATGTTCTCTTTGGAACGTATCTCCAAATGAGACTATTGAAACTTTCGTTCACATTTTGTGTATAACCACTTAAACAATGTTCCAGCAAATCAGGTTGACTCAAATCTGTACAAACAGGGAGCGTGAGTACGGAACCAATTCCCTAACGGTGAGGCGTGAAGTGCACGCTCGTCTTCAAACGCTCACAGAGTCGTTACTTTTTGGAGTTCGTGCATAATATTTTGGGGAATAATCCTTCAATGTATATACATTAGAATTGCGTTCTTTGAACGCGCCTGTTATCATCATAGAGTCCGCTGTATATTCTTCACGATCCATCCTTTTTCATCCAAGGTTGTGAATTGTGAATAGAGCCAGCACATATATAATCCCTTGTCTGGGTAACGAGCGCTGCTTAGGTTAAGCTTGTTGATGGAGTGCCACTTCACAGTTCCCAAGTTTGCTGAGTAATTTCTCGGATTACCATTCCTAGGCAGACCGCCTTTGCCAGACTTCCAATTCTGCCTGCCCTGAGTAGATGTGTTCCGCCATTTCTGCCGCCAGGATATTATACAAAGTTCTCTTCCGCCATCCGAAAAGTTGACGTCCTCTTCAACAGAGAATGGGAATGAAAGACCCTCGGGCTTTGCAACCTAATACCGTCAGGGTCGAAAAAGCAAGAGTTGGCCAAGAGAGGCCGATAGAAAAGAAAACAGAAGATGTCTGACACAAGTAAGTGGAAGTAATGTGACATATAGCTAAGGGCCCAATGGTTGCCACCCATATCCTCCCAAGAAGCGAGCCCGCTGGCGGGACTGTACTTTGGTCTCTCACTAGATCTGGCATCGTTGACCCTATCAGAAGCATGGCCCCCGCCAGGACAGCATGTAGATTAACAGAAATAAATATGGTAATGTCCTTACGTATGAAGACGATTCTGAAGAAAGCGAAATTGAGCTAGAAAAAGCAATGTCAGTTAGGGAAAAGAGAAT
Source organism: Schistocerca piceifrons (assembly GCF_021461385.2). NCBI lineage: Eukaryota > Metazoa > Arthropoda > Insecta > Orthoptera > Acrididae > Schistocerca > Schistocerca piceifrons. Next base: position 602,573,763 of record NC_060140.1, on the reverse strand, counting down.
ATAACCTTCAAATACCAACAAATAAAACTAAAATCCGGGATTGTCAGGGGAAATGCTCCACACACTCAAAAATAATAATAAATAATACACCACTTGAAGAGGTCTCCAACTTTACTTTTTTAGGATGCGATGTAAGCTATGACTTGGACAAGACAAGAAATATGTGGAATAATAAACAAAACATTCCAGAGCAAAACATGGAAGGAAACAAAATTAAAAATTTATAAAATCATGACTACACTGGTGGATTTCTATACAAAAAAGTGATAAAAGTAAAATAAAAGTAGCGGGAACGAAATTTCTTAGAAAAGTGGGAGGTGTTATCGGGGAAAACCTTATAAGAAATGAGGATATTAGGAATGAACTAGATATTTATAATATTTATGAAAAAATTGAGGAAAATAAAACATTATGATAACACCACCTACAAAGAATGAGAGAATCCCACGTCTGGCCATGCTTACCAGCCAAGAGGAGGAAGTGACAAATGTAGGAAAACCCAGAATAATGTGGCAGCAAAAAGTGAAGATGGAGAAGACACAAGTGGATAAGCTTTGAAGTGGAGAAGAAGAAGTATATCCGTCACGTAATGTTCAACGAGAATGTTGACGTACGCATCCTGGTTCCTGTTCACTGGAACTGATCTAAATGAGCCCAGATCATGGTACCAGAAACACGCCTAAAAATATCACAGAACGTTTCAGTCGTGAACTGCACCCTCCACATAATGTGGAGTGAACGCCTCACTGGGCCGTCGGTGCATTCGACACCCTGCATCGTCTCAAAAGTGACAAAAGGATGACTCATCGGACCACACTAGTGGCATCCAGTCAGCTATTGCTTAGTCTCTCTGCTTGGGCTACTGAAGCTTGATGTTCCGCTGACTACAATGGCCTTTTGCGAGGTACCTGGCTCCAAATGTCCATAGCATTCAGATTCCCTTCGCAGTGTTCGTTCGAAACAAGGATGTGATGGACCTGCATTCACTGACGGTATCTACTCCTTCCGATTTTAAAATCGACTGTCATTAACAAGGTGTGACACTCATCTCCGGTCCCTAATTGTCCACTGTCTTCACATTGTTCTATATTGCTGCGAGTGGTGTGTCATTCCTTGTAGATACATTGGACAGCAACATATCGTGCAACTTCATCCACGGTGTGGTCGTGGGTACGTCCACACTCGATGACTCATTTCTACCGTTATGTCATGTTTGCACTTCAGCACATGTTCATGCACTGATACCATACGACGTAGTGGCAGAAACCCAACACACTGATATGATTACATCAGTAGTGGCGCGTCATACGACCGCCTGGTTCCATTCGTACACCAGGTACAGCAATCCACTGTTAAGGGCGTGACTCATACTTCGTTTCAGGTGGGGTTAAGTTCTGTGTGCTTCCCTGAGCATTGAAAACAAAAATAAGCAGTATCAGGTTTATTTACTTCCTTGGAGGCATGTTCCGTCTTTGCAACTAAATGAAGCATCTTCAGCGGTCTGTAATACATGTTTGACTCTAGACACTCTAAATGACACACCAGGGAGGAGCTATCTGTATCTGAATAAGATGGAAATCACTGTAAATGTATGGATAAACAAATGGTTACAATTTCAGAAAAAACTGGATGGTATATTCAGGAGAAGGAGCTACACAAACTGAGCAAGCCAGTCAAGCGTTGGTCCACCGGTGGCCCTTATGCAAGCAGTTAATCGGCTTGGTATTGATTTATAGAGTTGTTTGATGTCCTCCTGAGGGATATCGTTCCAAATTCTGTCCAATTGGCGCGTTAGATCATCTGAATGCCAAGCTGGTTGGAGGCCCCTGCCCATAATGCTCCAAACTTTCTTTATTGGGAAGAGACCCGGTGACCTTGCTTGCCAAGGTAGGGTGTGGCAAGCACGAAGAGCGGCAGTGAAAACTCTCACCGTGTGCAAGCGGCCATCATCTTGCTGAAATGGAAGCCCAGGCCATGAAGGACAACAAATCTGTGCGCAGAATATCGTCAACGTACCGCTGTGTTCTAAGGTTGCTGCGGATGACAACTACAGAGGTCCTGCTTTGAAATGAAAAGGCAACCCAGACCATCAATGTTGACAACAGTGATGGTCAATGGCGGGTGACAGTCAGGTTGGAATCCCACCACAGTACGGGGTATATCCAGACACATCTTCGATCTGGAATCTCATTGACTGGAGTGTAATTGCCTTCAGCGACGAGCCCCGCTTCAAATTGACACTCGATGACCAACGAAGACGTGTCTACAGACGCCCCAGTCAGAGGTGGGATACCAAACTGAGTGTCGTCCTCCAAACAACCCGACAACCAGGAGTGATTGTCTCGGTTGCCATTTCTTTTCACAGCGGGACTCGTTAGGTTGTCGTCCTCGGTAGCCTTACAGCACAGCAGAACTTCTACAACATTCCACATCCCGTTTTATTGTCCTTCATGCCAGGCCATCCTGGGCGTTCAGTTCAGCAAGATGATGCCCGCCTGCACACGGCGAGAGTTTCTGCTGCTTGTCTTCGTGCTTGCCAAACCCTACTTTTGCAAGCAAGGTCGCTGGATCTCCCCTAACTGAGAACGTTTGGGGCATTATGCGTGTGGCCCTCCAACGAGCTCGGGATTTTAACGGTCTAACGCGCCAGTTGGATGAAATCTGGCACTATACCCGTCAGGAGTAAATCGGACAACTCTGTCAATCAGTACCAAATCGAATAACTGTTTTCATAAGAACCAGAGGTCGACCAACACGTTATCGACTTGCTCAGTTTGTGAAGTTCTTTCTCTCGAATAAGTCATCCAATTTTTATGAAATTGTAATAATTTGTTTGTCTGTTCGTGCTCCTTATATCTACCGATTGCCATCCTATTTGGATAATTCCTTCGTGTTGCATCTGATTGTTATACACACCCACACCCACACACAAAAATGCATTATGTAGTAGTTACAAGTATGTTACTATATTAGGTTTTCTCACATTATTCTTTGTTTTTAAGGCTAGAAACAAATTTTGCAGCACAAGTTTCGTTAGTTTAAGCTATCGTTTGGTCATACAATTTCCAGTGATGCTAGCCCATGTCTGTGATCCTGGAGATATGCTTACTTCGTCCCCGTACTCCAGATGGGCGTCCCCGGCGTTTTTTTTTTTTTTTTTTTACCCACATTTATTACAACACTTCACTTGCAGTTTTCTTTGAGTGTTTAACTTGTGTGTGTTTACAGTGTATAGTGTTACCAAATGTCACCGTGTGTTTATCTTTCGTATTTTCTTTGTGTTGTATGTGTGTGGTTTGATATTCGTTTATCTGTTTTTGTGTGTGTGTGTGTGTGTGTGTGTGTGTGTGTGTGTGTGTCGTTCATTTGTTTTGTTTTGTGTATGTGTGTTTTTTTAAATGATTTGGTATGCTTGTATTCCAAGAAATGTGTGTCTTTCCCCGACGACCAGAAACACCGCTGCATTGATACAAAGAAGTTTCTCACAAGCAATAGACATTGAGCAGACGGAACCTCAAAAAATGGTCGGGCAGCTTGAGAAACCCGGCTGGTACGTGCCTGCGGAATGACGTAGCAGAGACTGAGCCGGAGGTGGGAAAGAAGCGATCGGCGCTGCCACACATCTCCACGCTCTTTCTTGCGACGTGTTTCTTACCTCTTCTTACTCTCTGCTAGGTCCCCCAATACCACTCCACGATACAATTCGCCACAGTCGTCCAGCCAGTTACCATGTTCGCTTTCCCGCAGGCTCGTCAACGTGCCTAGTTATCAAAAGACTAGTGCATAAACAATCACAAGTACAGAATCAGTAAAGGTAACAGAATAACCAACCGGCGTTCCATAGCACATTAACGAATTCCGTAAGAGTGCTGAAAAACTCTTACAAAACCTCTTTAGACAAAAAGGATTTCTCTAATAATAATCTACTATGAGATTGTAAATTTCTACTTTTCACCAGAGCATCAACTCTGTATGGTGTCCGTTAGGAGATGCACCAAGTACGAATCTAGTTTCAACCATAACCATAGACGATCGCATTTTTATGCTTCTTATGAATGTTGACTACTTCTGTCTTTTCACCATCTGCAACCATCGAAAATGACCTAAGGTCGAATCTGCTTTCTTGGCTATTGTAGTAAACAGTACAATCAGCGGTGAATATGAAGTCGAAATTGTTAATACGTTTTTACGTTAGCTGCACATTTTACTTAGCTGTGAATCGTCAAACAGTGTCTGTTCCTTCAGACATGTATGCCCTTTTGGAGCACATTGTAATGTAATATACAGTCACTGCACTAACACAGACATTGTGTAAATCACGAATATTAAGTTCGCGATTAAAATGACGTTATAATAATCATTTCTCCCTGTTTACGTGAATGTCAATAAAATATTTAAGGCGGAGAAAATTGGGGACTGAAATTTCATGAGAAACCGCAACGAAAATCGCCTTTGTTTTAATTATTGCCTCCCCAATTCGCGTATCATATCCGTTTCAGTCTCTCCACTATTTTGCGATAACATAAAACGAGCTGCCATTCTTTGAACTTTTTCGGTTCATCCGTCAATCCTATCTAATGCGGATCTCACACCGTCTAACAATACTTCGGAACATGACGGAAAGATGCAGTCTCTTTTTAGGCCTGTTGCATTTTCTAAATGTTCCGCCAATAAATCGCAGTCTTTTGTTTGCTTTCCCCACAAGATTATCTACGTCATCGTCCTAATTTTAGTTCTTTGTAATTGTAATCCATACGAATTTAGTTCAATTAATGCCCTTTAGACTTCTGTGATTTATCTTAGTAGCCATGTGAATGACTTCACACTTTTCATTATTTAGAGTCAATTACCACTTTTCGCAACATACTGATATCTTACATAAATCATTTTGCAATTTGTTTGATCATCTGATTACTTTACGCGACAGTAAACGACAGCATCATCTGCAAACAAACAAAGAGGATTAACCAGATTGTCTCCTAAATCGCTTATGTAGATCGGAAAGTTCTTAACACTGCCTTGGGAAACGCCAGATATCATTTCTGTTTTACTCGATGACTTCCCATCAGTTACTACACACTGTAACCTTTCTGACAGGAAATCATGAATCTAGTCGCACAACTGAGACGATACTCCATAGGTACTCAATTTGATTAGAAGTCGCTTTTGGGAAAACTAAAAATATGGAATCATTTTGACGTCCCCTGTCGATACCACTCATTACTTCGAGAGAATAAAGAGCTAGTTGGGTTCACAGGAACGATATTTCCTTTGAGGTAATTCATAACGCTCATAATTTTGATTCTTCTATTTTTTTATTCTTCTACAGAAAATACGAAAATAAGAGGCATCTCTGGTCGACTTGTTGCAAGTGACATGCGGAAGATAACCATGCAGTTGGATGCTACTGTTATTACTCAATGTTAGCGTGGTGTAAGTGCGTAGGGAACGTGAAAAGTCAGCCAGTAATAGCAGTTTCAAATTACAGATCGACTTTCACTCTCGTAGAAACTACATGCCTAACACTTCTAATATTTTTCCTACAACACCCACAGACCTGCAAAATAAGCCTTTGCCATATTTACTATGGCTGTTATGATGCAGTAGAAAGCGCACGCAAGCATCATTAGATCGAAGAGGTGCAGCAGAAAACCCACTCCTCAGGCAAACATGAGAAGTCTCACCGTGATCGTTGTGGACTGCTGTTTGTTCGCTCTCACACTTTCCTTCGGTTCCCTAATGCAGGTTGGATCTAAGAAAGGCACATAGGCTTTAGCGCTCTCTCGACTTCGAGGTCACTTTCTTTGATATGACAAACATAGTTCTTTTGCATGAGTTGAAACATTAAAGGATCAGGGAAAAGGCTCAACAACGCTTCTTTCCATATCTGGAAAGTAGAAAGCAGGTAGTTATCCTCCAGAGTCAACAAACAGCGAGGACATTTGAAACTGACTGAGGTCGTTTAAAGTGGGAGGATGGCAGCTCGAGGAGTCTGGGTGCCACAGGGTTCCGTTCTGGGTCCATTGCTTATATATGCCACAACATGCCACCAAACATGACAAATTACTCGAAAAGTTTTCTTTTTGCATATGACACAAATGTTATTGTGGAAGACCTGGAATGTAATATAAATATTGCTGACAGGGCAGTCCGTAACATCAGCACTTGGCTTTCCAACAACAAGTTGACACTAACTGCAACGAAACAAAGTGCTTACAATTTCTGACATGGTACTCTTTCAAATGTTAAAATTTACTGTCCCATCGTGAGCAAACAGTCAGTGAAGACGACTGTTCCAAATTATCAGGAACCAGTAAACCCCCTGATACCCCATTTTTAGAAAACGGAGGTTTTTCACACATCTCTACGTTTCTGACGTCATGCCTACTGAACTATGTGTCGTACAATGGTATAATTTTGCAGGTACATTCATTGTTGCGTGTGGACGGCGTCTGCAAAATATTTTGCGCCGAGAGTTAGCAATAGAGAAGTAGTTAAACGTCGTGTCTGATGTGGAAGTTTTACTGCATGATCCTCGAAAATATAGTAAGAGACAAAACTTTTTTCCCTTCTTTATTCTGAGGGTGGTGGCTATAGCCCCAATAAAAATTATTAGAATAATAGTTCAAATGAATATTCTTAATTGAATAAAGTGTGATAGTACTATAGTTGGAGCAATCTTTTGTCATGTTATATAAAGTTTCGAAGGTGTGAAATTATGTTCAAAGTGTGTTTAATAAACGAAGTCTGTGTGAAAAATGTCAAGTGGATAAAAATAGCAAATTATAAAAGGCTTGTCATCGCTAAAATATTCAGAAACATAAAGCACCATGTGCAACAGGTGACTTCCATATACATATTGTTGACAGTTGTTTGTTGCATTGTACAAACACGGTACACAAAATCACAACTGTTTAATGTGCTGAACATATTCTAAAAAGTGCAGATCCCGTGTACCGTGTTTGTATGATGCAACAAGCAACTGTGAATAATATGTATATGGACTTAGCCTGTTGCACAAGGTGCTTTATCTTTTTAAATATTTTAGATGTCACAAACCTTGTATAATGTGCTATTTTTATCCACTTGATATATTATGTGTGACGTGAGTGTAAAATGAACTTGTTTTACAACAAAAATATTTTAAGATCTGAACTCTGTTGAAACCGGTTGTCATAAATAGAAAAAAATATTTTATGCAACCTTGGGTGTTGAATGTTGCCGGACTGTGTGGCCGAGCGGTTATAGCCGCTATAGTCTGGAACCGCGCGACCGCTACGGTCTCAGGTTCGAATCCTGCCTCGGGCATGGGTGTGTGTGATGTCCTTAGGTTAGTTAGGTTTAAGTAGTTATACGTTCCAGGGGACTGATGACCTCAGAAGTTAAGTCCTATAGTGCTCAGAGACATTTTGTTGAATGCTTTTTAACAATTAAACAGAGCACCCTTCAGCTCCCTCGAAGTACGAAAATTCAAAGTCTGGGTAATTTGTGCGCCTTGAGTCATGCTGTCTCAAGACACAAATTTTGGTGTTTGTCGTATTGAGTTAAATTGTTGACTTAATATTATACCTATGAACAAGTAGATTATGATAGTATTTTAAATTTGGTCTACAATTATACGAGAAACTGAAACCAAAATTTTTGTTGCCCCTGGAAGTTGTCAGATTGGCAAACGAATTGAGAAAGTGCACATTTTTAGCAGTCTATTAGTATAGATGAGCATAGTTGGAATGCTTTCTTGGAAGTAACACGTTCAAGATCTTGTGCGCAAACGAATGTAGCCGTCTTGATTATAAGAATAATCTCCACCATATGAGCACCCACCAGGAGGGTGGTCAAACTGATCCACAGTGTCAGTTCGCGATCTTCGTGTAGGCTGACATTCTAACTATGCCGTACTTGTACATACTGGCGACGGACAAGAACATGGAAGCACCAACAACACATTATCATACCTGACACGGAGCAGGTGCTGCTGGTGAGGTACGATGCGACATAGCCATACGCTGAACACAATGAAACGACAAATGAAAATTTGTACTAAGGGCGGGATTCGAACCCGGCTGTGCAGCTAACTTGGCAGTGGTTAGCGCACCTGCCTCGTGAGCGGGAGACCCGGGTTCGAATCTAATTTTCATTGGTCACTTCAGTCTGCGTTTATACATCTTTGTGAAACAGCCTGTGTCGGTGGTGCCTGGGTGCGACATCCCCCCCCCCCCCCTTTCCCCGGTGCCGCTGACGCCGTCGCGGCTGGGAGGCTATCGACCGACCGACCGTCCGGCGGCAGAGCCGGTGTCCAGCGCGGGGTGCGCAGGCGGCCCACTTGCTGGTAGTGTTCCGCGGGCGCTGCGTCAGCCGGAGAAAGCAGCGGCCGCTTTCATCGCCTTTAATTACAGTCCGCGGCTCGCGGCTCGTACCTGAACTGCCGTTGCGGCTGCCAAAACCTGCCGCGCGCGCCTCACAGCCACCTGCCAACGTCTCCGTCGAGTACCTCTACTGGTCCTGCGGACCATCTGACCGAAGTAGCTCCGTGTACGAGTAGCTCGAGCGCCTGCTGAAAGTCTTTCAGTTCCGCTCTGTTACTTGCGCGTCCCTCACCTACTACATAAATCTCACTGGGAAAGAGGACCTACAGTTTGTCGCGCAACCACCTGTAATTCCTGGCGATTCTTCACATTATTAAGTTAAAGACAGACTGAAATATTCCGTGATCGCACCGGGACTCGATTCCTCGACCTTCTGGTTTCTAGGCACGCTCTTTACCACTGTTCTTTCTGTTTTTCCGTCGTTCTTCTTCTCTAGTTCTGTGCGAATGTTGCGTGCCACCTCACAAATTCCATCAATGGCAATGTCTTATCAGAGACGGTGGTCAGTACCCTGACTGAACGCACTGACGTATGAGCCGGTAAATAACAAATATTTGCTGGCGATCGGATTGGAACTGTTGACTCGCAGCATACCAGCCAAAAGAATTAACCACTAGTCCACACTGCGTTACCATTAGGCCATCAGACCCGACCAAATATCTTCATAATGTTCAGCTACCAGGTGTCCAAGAGAGCTTTGCCATCGTGGGTTCAGGAAGCGAACTGTCAGCCCCATGCGCACACACACACACACACACACACACACACACACACACACACACACACACACACACACACACATATTCATATGGAAAAACTACACAGGTTGTTCCATAGGCGTGGAACAATCCTTCTAAACAAGAAGAAGTGCATAAACAGAGACCTAAAGTCAAGTAGTACGACATGAAAAAAAACAACTGTGAGGCTATGTTAACAATAAGATGATTATTTTGGATGCTGTCATCTTGGATTCAACTCGTAATTTTCAAATGGAAAGGAAATCACAGACGGTATAGCTGTCTGGGCATACGTGGATGTCTATTTTACCCAGGTCGTAGTGGTCGAATGGAGTGGCTGCCGCTCCCGATTTAAGTCCATTCCATTTGTATCTGTGGAGGCACGTGAAAACAGTTTTGCAAATATGATCAGAAATCTTATACACCTCAGGACGCGGATTGTCGACCTTGAGACCGTTTTGCGGTACATGTGTTGCTTAATGTTCACGAGGAATGTGTGAAAATTACTTTCTACTGTTAGTACACCGTTTTATTTATCATTCTACGCTACACTGTATAACACTATTGTTACACTTGGTTCTCTATGCAAACTGTAGAGGGAGACCCAAACTCCATTACAGTTAAGCAGCTGCCAGTGACTGTTGGTGCAGAAGTTATGGAAACATGAAGAGCTTGCATAGGATAGACTAGCTTGGGGAGAGCTTCCTCTGACCAATCAACGGATTCAAGACAACATAGAAACTGACGCATGAAAAAAGACTGGGATTATGTCTATGTTAAGCTTATACATTATGGATAATCTAAAACCTATGCCTTTGTATTGAATATAATTACAGAAAACTACGACCAGTCAGTTTTTTAAATACGTGTTTACTCCCGTTAACTGTTTTCGAGCCTTTTCAGTCTCAATTACAGTTACATCTTTAGTTCCAATGCGTGATGTTTGCTACGCCGACTCTACGTCAATTCACAGTAGTTCCATACTCAGGGAACGAGCGTAGGGGAGTAGAATCCTGCATCGCCGTTCCGGGCAAGGTCTTAGTGGAGGTAGTTTGCCATTCCCTTCCTCCGACCTGTTAAGAAGTCCCAAGTCTGTATGTGCTTCGTGTGCCTCACTATGGAGAGTGCCCGTACAGTGTAGTGTTGAGTTTGTGTTGTCATGGATGAAAGGAAGGGAGAAGGTGAAACACGGTGCCAGCACATAGCCTACGGCTCTCGAACAACACACGGGAACCGCCAAGCTTAACATCCTCATCCGGTGAATCACCATCAATAGTGTCACATACCGCCAGTTCGTGAGGCTCTGTGGAGAGATGTGAAATTTTCTGGGCCATTAGGCGACATAGAAGGAAGACTGGTCCTAAAATACGGTCGCCAATTATCCCAACCCACACATTCCGACTACACCGATGATGATGATTCGCTGTCACCATACCATCGGGGATTTGCATACTATCCTACAGCTGCATGTTATGAAAGTTGAAAATACCACTCCGCGTAAAGGTGGCCTCATCTGTGAATAGGGCGGGTGATACAAATCACGGAATCGTGGTTGCCTGTTGAAGAAACCTGTGACAAAACAACTCCCGACATGGAAAGTCTGTCGCTAGCGAGCTCTGCACACGCTGTAAGTGATAAGGGTAGTAATAAATGTCATGGAGAATGTTCCACACGGTCGTCTGGCTTACCCTGTACTGGCGCCAACTGCCTGGTACTGAACGGTGGTCGCCTTCCACATTGTTAATCACGTTTTCCTTCAAGTCTGCTGTCCGAACATTTCGGGCACGTCCTTCATGATTTCCTGCTTCCTGAAACGACCCTGCTCAGACAAACGGAAAAACACTGCTGCAAACATTCAATGCTGTGGTTGTTGTCGGCGGGGATAGGTCTCCTGATACAACCTTGCTGCCCGCCGTTGCCATTTACCTCTCTGTATATAAACACCATGTCGACAAGCTCTCGATTCGAATACGTAACCTGTGTGTACAACGTTGTATCACATACACTAGGAAGTGGGACAACAAGAGAAGTGAATCGGACACAACATTACCAACTACTATGGAACAAGAGGGCGCTAGGGCAGGACGTATGAAGAACAGTACCACGCTCTAGGAGGAAACCATGCATACTGTACCTGTGGTTGCACGGTAGAGCGCGTATTAGACAGCAGTCTCTGTAACAATGTATGATTGAATAAATGGTCTCTAGCATGGGAACCACGTACTTCCAGACATAAGTTCATTAGAACTGTTTTGTACCGTATCCTCTCGCCTATCAATCCCTAGAGTTTGCACAAGGTGGAAAAATCACCTTGTACATTTTCGGCCAGACTTGAGTCTCTTCCCTTGCTAGACTTATATATTTGTCATCTGAATATATTTTTGAACACATATCAGCCTCAAAAAAACTATTTTTTCTGATAATATATTTTTACTATTCATATCGATCCATTTCGTAAAATCGATCTTGAACCACGAAAATTGGTAATGATAGTTGTCAACTGAAATATTCTAAAAACAAACTTAAAGTAAACGTAACATCGTTATGATTCGGTTTAACATGCAAAAACAATTTCTATTTCCATTTAAAATTTTGCCATCTACAGTAAAATCGATCTTAAAAAAGAACAGGGCGCTTCTATTTCTCATATTGCCAAAATCTGAAACTTTTGTTATTGGCCACTAGGCCTATAAATCTGTACGCAAATAATTATTTCCAGAAAACATATACAACTAAATCCGAAAAATAATTTCAGTCATGGTGATTGTAATGCGGACTACACTGTTCTATAAGGTACTGTAAACTGGATTTGCAATCGATATACCGAACCATGCATAAGATATCATTGGATTTTCTTTAGAGATACTTCGCTTAACATCAGAGCAAGATAGATTTAGTAGCTATTGAGTTTGGTACATGTTACTCTCCGATCGACTGTATTCTTTATGTAGCTCAAGAATGTTGCATAGTTTATATTTGAGAAGTGCTAATACGTGTGGCAAGAACTTATTAATAAACGAAGGATGTGGTTAAAAGCAACACAACGTCCCAACGATTTGTAATTTCGACAACGCTGGAGCCAATATTCTAACAGTAAAAGTTCATATATGAATAAAGATACTGAGACCGACCTTGCAAAATAAGTAACACTTATCTGCAGATATAATGTAATTTCTATAATGCAGTAATTTAATCATTGTCAAAAACGTTATATGCACTGAAGAGCCAAAAAAACTGGTACACCTGCCTAATATCGTTTAGGGCCTCGGCGAGCACGCAGAAGTGCCGCAACACAACGTGGTATGGACTCGATTAACGGCTGAAGTAGTGATGGAGGGAACTGACACCATGAATCCTGCAGAGCTGTCCATAAATCCGTAAGAGTACAATGGGCAGGAGATCTTCTGAACAGCACGTTACAAAGCATCCCAGATATGCTCAATAATCTTCATGTCTTGGGATTGTTCCTGGAGCCATTCTGCAGCAATTCTGGACGTGTGAGGTGTCGCATTGTCTGGCTGGAATTTCCCCAAGTCCGTCAGAGTGCACAATCGACATGAATGGATGCAAGTGATCAGACAGGTTACTTATGTGAGTTTCACACGTCAGAGTCGTATCTAGACGTATCAGGAGTTCCGTTTTACTTCAACTCTACACGCCCCACACCATTGCAGAGCCTTCAACAGCTTGAACAGTTCCCTGCTGACATGCAGGGTCCATGGTTTCAAGAGGTTGTCTCCATACCCGTACACGTCCATCCACCCGATACAATTTGAAACGAGACTCGTCCTACCAGGCAACATTTTTCCAGTCACCAACAGTCCAATGTCGGTGTTGAGGAGCCAGGTGAAGCGTAAAGCTTTGTGTCCTGCAGGCATAAAGTGTAAACGAGTGGATCTTTGACTCCTAAAGCCCATATCGGTGATGTTTCATTTAATGGTTCGAACGATTAATGGTTTGCACGCTGACACTTGTTGATGGCCCAGAACTGTATTCGGCAGCAATTTGCGGAAGGGTTGCACTTCTGAACTGTTCTCTTCAGTCGACGTTGGTCCCGTTCTTGCAGGATCTTTTTCGAGCCGCAACGATGTCGAAGATTTAAAGTTTTACGGAATTCCTGATATTTACGATACATTCGTGAAATGGTCGTACGTGAAAAGCCATACTTCATCGCTACCTCGCAGATACTGTGTCCCAGCGCTCGTGCGCCGACTACAACACCACCTTCAGACTCACTTAAATCATGATAACTTGCAATTGTAACAGCAGTAACCGATCTAACAAGTGCGCCAGACACTTGTTGTCTTACACATGCGTTGCCGACCACAGCGCCCTATTCTCGCTGTTTACATATCTCTGTATTTGAATACGCATGCCTATACAAGTTTCTTTGGCGCTCCAGTGTAGTTCGAAAACTGTATGCTCAGAAACATGAATTCTTCGTTAGATCTTGATTTTAAGGAAGGGAGGGCATTATATCTGTCAGACTCGTAACAAAACTTTGGATACGGTCAGTTATCTAATGTTCCCTTGATTTATAAAATAGAGCATGGATCGCAAGACTGGGAACTGACTGAATGTTTCGTGACGCACATATTTGTGTTTTTGGGCGAAGATGTGTTACAAAAGCGAGAGGGGAACGGCCGCCTGGTCGTCCGGCCCCGCTGAGTTACGTGGTGGACGCGCCGACGTGCTCTCAAGTCGTTCTAATTAACAGCCAACAAATAAAGTTATTTCATTATTTCTGAACGGCGCGTTTAGCTCATAACGGAGGTAAAAGCGTCCGCGTTTGGCGCCACTGGTCCGCTTCAATTTTTTTTCACAAATAGAACTCGATGAATTAACTGGATACCTGTTTGCCTTTAAAATTTAGAGCTTTCCCGACGCTTCTTATCTCAACGAAGTTAATGTGTCGAAAATAACACTCCCCACTCGCCCAATACCTTTTTGCTTTTAATCATACTCCTCATATCTTTTTCTGGACGTCATTTGGCAGGAGCAGCCAGGACTGTTTCATCTTTGGTGGAAAGTTGCCCATAATGTTTACTTCTACATAATTTCTGATTACTGCATGACCAGTACAAAACTGACTCCAAGTTTTTCTCTTCTGGTACGAACAAATGCAAAGAGATCACAACTGGACGACTTTGACTATATCAGTGTATCTTAAATGAATTCGCAATTCCGAATAAGGATAACCTTTAGCTGTAGGATGGAATGACAACCAAAATTTGTGCAGGATCGGGTCTCGAACCCGGATTTCCCGCTTTTCGAGAGCTGTCGCATTACTACTTGGCTATCCCTCCACGACTCTCGGCCAGACCCAAACTTCCATGTGTCGTCAACCATGCGCCTACGACCTGTACTCGGACATCTGTTATGGGTGGTATATTCCCGTACAGGACAGACGTTTTTCGTGCTTATGCAGGGTGGTCAGAAACAGTCTTAAAAGCTCTTAAGGGTGCTATAGGGCGCGTAATGTTGAGAAATAATTTTTTCTTGCGTTTCGTACACAAAACTTGAACCCTCTTAACCTTTTACACCACGACAGTCACTTCATAAAAGAAATCAACACACATTACTAAGTGACAAACAGCATGATGATGTCAAAACAGGACACATTTAGCTTTCTAACTGCTTACAGTGCCATATTTTCACTTGGTGGGAGAAAGTGGAACTTTTATATTTTCAGCAAACTCGGCGAGAGCACCGAATAATCAGCATACCTACGATGTTGCAGCGCCCTGTGAAGTATGCAGCCCACCCCTCAGGACTCGGAACACCATCAGTTTAAATGTAACGACCCGGTATCTTGCCATGTTGAGAACTGAATAACTTGTGTTTTTTGTAAGTGCAGACCATTTGTCAAGAATCAGTCGTCAATAATACTTTTGAAGATTTCGTTTATTGCTCGTTCTGTTGCTGCAGCTGTGTTCTGCTTGACTGCGATGCTTACATCGTCAGAAAAGAGAAGGATTTCTGCTTTATCATTGTAAGATGCATGTTCATTTACATATACCACGGAGCCCATAACTTATCATTCATGTTGCTTCGTGCCACACTCCATAAGATACTGTTTCCCTGTCCTATTCGGCAGTAATGATTAGTACTGACTCCAAGCCAGAATCTGCCCTTGCAACTGATCACAACATCGGGTCATCTCTCCAGCTAGACGTGACTTTCGCTACGCCCTCGAATGACCTTTCGATCGACGCCGTAGGCCTGTTGCCATCAGACCTTTCCTGACGGTCCTAGCTGCCACTCGGGATGTAACGCTGGTACTAATCTTTGCTGCAGCCACCGTGCGGAGGACCAGGTATGGAACTGTAGGTGACTGCCTTTAGAAACCAGGATGTCAAATACGGACACTTCCCGCGGACCTCCTTTACCAGCAGTGATTTGGAGCTGACACCTCCTGGCCAACGTTTGGCCAATTCTTTGGGGGAACCATCCAGTATCCCACACGCTCAGAGCACAACCTCAGTAACATTTCATTAATTGCACGAATTGTCTTCACTGACTTCTGACATAACAATGTTAACAGACCCAATACTATGCTCTAAAGGGCACACTAAATTTTGAGTATGCCAAATATTGTTGCCTTGATCTCGATGCCTTCACACCATAGGAAATTCTACTGGCCGGCCGCTGTGGGCGGGAGGTTCTAGGCGCTTCAGTCCGGAACCGCGCCGCTACTACAGTCGCAGGTTCGAATCCTGCCTCGGGCATGGATGTGTGTGATGTCCTTAGGTTAGTTAGGTTTAAGTAGTTCTAAGACCACAGATGTTAAGTCCCATAGTGCTTAGAGCCATTTGAACCATTTGAAATTCTTCTTTCTTCGGTAGACTAGTTGATGAAAAACAGGAGAGACCATTACGTAGGCCTTCTAGAACATTTGAATTCAGCTACTTTTACCACAAGAATAATTAACAGCTTTGGAGACACAGAAATTAATAAATAATATTTTGCATATTTTCAGTCGCTGACGTCCAGATGGGTAAAAATCCTAAGCAAGTTCCATCTTAGGCACAAACCTCTTATTGCACAAAAGTAAGTAATTACATGACGGTTTCAAAAAATATTCTTTTCAAAAACTACGTTGCAAATGAAACAAAAATATAATTTTTCTACAGTAGAAAAAATTTTGACTGACAGGGATAAAAAATTAGCCATCTATTTACGAGAAAAAGTCACAGGATGGTTTTTCCATTGATGCACATTTTACAAATGTTCGTATCAAAAGTTATAATAACAGAGAAACAAAACAAAAATTATCACACACTAGCTTCCTCGACTACTGCGAGTATTTTTTCCCTTGTCCAGGACTGAGTCAGTTCTCTTCCCGATATTTGTAGGGTTACAGTGGCGTATATTATTTTAGGAACACACGGAGAATTATTTTCGTATTTTCCATGATTCTGAATTATACATAAATCGCCATTAAGTTTTGGACCAATCCGACAAATCTCTTCCATCTCTTCGTAAACTGTGCCAATCTTTTCTTCTCTGTTTACCTATTGAATCCGATTACGATACATATTCTAATTTTTCTTTTCTCTAACATTTCTACCTCTGTTTCCCTTTACTGATTGCTGAATAATCAGGTAAAACAATCCTATATGCCTTAGTACATATATCGCTAACTTATCTCATCATCTGGTAAGATATAAGTATGTAAGATGTCGAAGTATTTCTGTAGCACTGCACTTCGTATAGGCAGTGACTTCTTCTGTGACTTTTTCACTCTCTACGAACTGTTTCGATCCAGATACAAAAGTTCAGAAACTGATAATTGACGTTACATCAGAAACTTCCTGAGTTCTTCTTTTGTCTTTTCTATTTGTGTTAGAGAGAGTATGAAGCTTTTGGTAGCTTCCTTTAAAACTTCCTCTGTTTGGTAATTTAAGACAACGGCACGAAGATTTTTAAAGCCGTTTAGTGAAGGAGCAAGCTAGTCTTGTAACATGCAAAGTGAGTAATTTCCAGTCGTAGCTGGATTTGAACGTAACAAGAAGAGTAGGGCCCGTTTGCAACTGTGTACTGGACCTCGTGGCTTGGAGTACGGCAGCAACCGAGGCCAGATGTCAGGGCCCTGTACCGGCCCGGAACTTCGTTTTATTCTCCGGCGCAGCTTCAACTAAGGCTCCCCTGTCATTCGAGAATAACTGCGGCTCCGAAATCGCAGCTCTCTGGCGGGTTTCCCATTACCTTCAGCAACGCCGCCTTATTACTGCATTTCTCACTCCTTTCCTTATTACACTAATACACTATTACATGCAGACAGTTTCGCTGTGTAGCAGTCACTGCGATACATTTATGTACTTCATAAAACCTCCCTGTGTCAGAGGACCAGCCACTTTGCTCATTGCGAGCATGAAATAACATCTTAGTTGTACGTGATCCATTACAACAACAGATACATTGTAAACTAAATTGCTTAAAGTTCTGCGAATGACTGTAGGCAGCTTTCTGTTTAAGTTTCTCATGCAGTAAAACTGGAGTCCGACGCCTTCACCTGGAGTGCTTATTGCTTTAATCAGCGGCTTGTACGTGAACTTCTATCTTGACACCGATAACGCCACCACGTACAGACTAGTCGACTCTTGGCAACTGAGCTATCGGGTCATGAGGGGTCAGACAGCTGCCTAGTTGCAAGTGACATCACCTTTAGACGCAAGCACGGAGGTGGAATTGTGGCACGGACTTCGCGAGACAGCAAAACGTCGATGAGCCATCCTGACCGAGGACAGCCAACAGATAGCAGCATCTTAAATTCTGTGTGTAAAAATGCATCCATGCATGAGGAACTGACACATTCTCGCGCTCGTATACATGGGTACAAAAATATAAGCCTATATCTCTGACGTCGGTCCGTTATAGAATTTTGTAACAAGTATTACGCACGCGTATTAAGACATTTCTGGAGACGGAAAACCTCCTATTGTTGCGTAGAAGATCTATTATTCCTCGTTATTTTGAAACTAATTCCAAACAACTATATTCCATTATCTTCATCTGTTACGATCAATTTCGGAATTCTGGTGGCTTCGTCGTGAGGCACGTGCTGTGACAATCAAATTGCTTCGCCCCCGCAAAGCATATTTCCGAGTAATTATGGAGAGCTCAGTAGAGATCAAGATGTGTTTCGAAAACAACGATAGTATGAAACCCAGCTCGGTCTGGTCGCCCATGAGACCCAAAAAGTAGCAGATATCGGCAACTAGGCTGATCCATGTACTTTGACTTCCAGAAGGCGTTGGATACAGTTCTGCACTGCCGCCTAGAAAACAAAATAAGAGTTCACGGACAGTGAAACCAGATTGGATTGAAGAGTTTTTAGCAAACGGAACAGAGCATGCCATTCTCAGCGGAGAGAAATCTTCAGTGTAAAAGTAACTTCGGAAGTACACAAAGAAAGTGTTCCACGACCATTATTTATCAATATATAAATATGACTTAATGGATAACTGTGGATGTTCCATAAGGCTTTTAGCGGAGGATGGTGTTGCACACAGGGGAGTTGCAGAAGTCACAGTGCTGGATAACTAAACCAAAATGCAGGAAGTCCTGAAGAGTATCTCCAGTCGGTGCAGAGACTGGCAGTTGTAAATGTTATATATTTCGGATAAATAGGAGAAAGACACATTATTGTACGATTACTCGATTTCAGAACAAACACTGGAAACAGTGACATACGTAAAATAGTTTTAGGAGTATGTGTGCGGAGCGATCTGAAGTATGACGACCAAATAAAATTAATCTCGGGTAAGGCAAAAGTCCACACACACAAAAAAAGACTGTTCACAAAACCTTCGTTGACCAATGCTTGAACATTTCATGTCAGTCTTCGACACGTAACAGATAAGATTGATAAAGGAAACAGAGAAAATCCAAACAAGAGCAGCGCGCTTCGTTCCACTAAGCGCGGAAGTCACGGAAATGTCCAGTTATCTCCAACGACAGATGCTTCAAGAGAGTCATTCTGCATTAAGGTGCTAAATTTAAACTCCGAGAGCGTACATTCCTAGAAGCTTCGTCCTACGTGTTTCTCGCGAAAAGACTACGTGGGTAAAATTAGAGAGATTCGAGCTCCCATGTTGGCTTACCAACAATCGTTCTTCTTGCAACGTATTCACGATTGGAACAGAGAAATGGAGAGGCAGGGGGTCGGTGGATAGACAGTGGCCCAATAAGTACCCTCTGTCTCAAACTGGAAGATGTCTTGCGGAGTATAGAAGAAGATTTAGATGTACCCCCACAAAAGTGCCAACGCCAGATAGACAAATCCGTTGATGAGTAGTTGAAGGAAGAGTGACACATAGAGTTGTAACACTACCGCACACTGTCGTAAGTACGCGTGCAGTACGGCGGTTTTCCTAGCAGCTTTGGTCAATTAAGGTCGTACCCGCATTACCTGCACAGTAGATGTGTTGCATGTCTATCAGGCGTTACCTGTAGTCACAAAGATCGCTTTCTTTAAGTATGCGATCAGTGTCTTACTAGTTTCCCCTTCAAACCGAAAACGGTGAACCGTCTAGGAAGTAAGTGAAGATACATAAAAGGCCGCCTAACATATGGTTCGTTTTTGTTCCACATAGTTATCCTCCAGTCTGTTACGTGAAAACAAACAGTATTTATAGCAAAATTGTTGATTTGTTCCGTGAAACGGAGGGATGTTATGGTAAAAATAAAGAAAATAATACGTATTCATCACATAGCGCTAGAAAAAAACAATTTCCTCCAAAAACTGGTAATAAAAATACGCAAAACAAAAATATATCAGTTATCATTTCAGTACTTCGTCGAACTTTTATAAAACATGTTTCTGTTTCCAGAATGAAATTTTCACTCTGCAGCGGAGTGTGCCCTGGTAAGAAATTTCCTGGCAGATTAAAACTGTGTGCCAGACCGAGACTCCAACGCGAGACCTGTTGCCTATCGCGGGTAAGTCCCGAGATCGAGTCTTGACCTGGCCCACAGTTTTAATTTGCTAAGAAGTTTCATGTTTCTGTTATTGATTAGCAAATTTCGCAGTCATCATTAGTAACAGGAAACTCTTGCCTTTCATCGTGATAAAGAACGTTCTGTTGAGTACAGAGTAACAACAATAATTTTTTTGTTTGTGCATATAAAAACGTACTTGCATCAAAAGTAATTACTTTGATTTGAAAAAAGGTCAATAATTATTTATATTTTTTGTATTTGTGCATATAAAATGTACTTGCATCAAAAGTAATTACTTTCGTTGCAAAAAAGCGCAGAAGTTACGCGATCAACCAACTTTCACTCCTCACTAAATACGATTTATATTCCGTAAAGATATAAAATACACAATGGACTAACATCGAATGGTGTGCGGTGTGCAGAAAAAAAAAATGGACGAGAAGTCGTCATCTCACAGTTTCCATCTTAAACATTCACTTTCCCTACCAATGATACCAATACTACCAATAATCCTACTATTTAGTACATCATTTATGTACTGTATCAAAACTATCGAACAATAGTTTTGGGAGAGTGCGACTCTAATCACACACAATGAAAGTAATCACATCGTATCACCGACTGCACATTACCAAACAGCTGATTGAGTTTTGACAGTACCGTCCTCTATGTACTTCTTGTTCTGTCGTTTCTCTTCTTGCTGACATTGCATAACTTCGAAAAAGACTTCGTTTGGGTTCTCTAGTTAAATACGTAAGTGGAGCTTACAAAAGCCTGGATGCCATTTGGGCTTTACGTGGGCGCCAGTTTAGCGGGAGCTGTGAAGGTGTATGAAGATCACGTGCAATAGCCGAGGCTGAGACGTTCCCTAACAATCTCAGGCTTAACCATACCAAGTCTGTTTATTGACATACGTTGCAACGTGGTTTTCACCCACGCATTTGGGTGTCACCATCTAGCTAACTACCTGTTCCTGTACACAGAAGCAGTGCGGTTCATTGCTGGCGTTCTTCGTGGGGGAGTAAAGAGATAACGAACCCTCTGGATGGGGATCTGTAAAAATTCCATCCAGCCGGCTAAGCGAGTGTCCAGCCGCTGAAACGAGTGCGTCGAGTTGTTCCATAAAGCATGCGTGCCATGCGAGTAGAAAGTGCCGCATACCTGGTCACAGTGCCTCGTTCATTCATCCCACGCTGCTTCCTCGTTATCCTTGGGAGCACGCAGGCGTATCTCGGACCGCAGCGTACGCCGAGCACGTGCGCCTAGCCCATGACGCGCCCGCCGCTCATCATATGCTACATTCTTGAGCTAGCCTGCTTCTCACTTACAAGAACCACCAGACGTGGTGGTACCATTACGACTAGCTCACGTACCTATACTCAGTCAACTTACAGTTCTTTTGTGTAACTTGTTACATTCAATAAGACAATTGCAGCATGTGTCATGAAGAGACAGAAGTTCCACAGGCTCGCCGAGAATTTTGTCACATTCACGATGTGTCGTACTATATGTAGCTAACTTAATCATTTTACAATAGGAATAATTGTATTTAATGAACACTACCGGTGTTTGCCTTTTTACATATACGTCGCGAAGGTAAGGCGAATGCCGAAAGCTGTACTTTCGGATTCAGCACCCACCTGATTGACAGCCAACCATCGCAGCAAGAAACCTAAAGCTGCACCACATCTCCTACGGCGATTATAGTCTTATAACGAAATAACTACATGAGTAACGGAAGTCGTGAATCTCTTTAAAATTGTATTGAGCCTCTTCTTGGCTGTACTATAATCAAGTTCAGTTTTAAGAAGCGAGTTAAGATTGTTTATTTTGCGGCATACGTTGTATAGGGGGTGGACAAAGATATGGAATTTCGCGATAAGTTGATACTTGACCTTAAATGTAGGCGCCAGCCAAGTCTGCAGCGGGGTGTGCTGTTGTATTTGACTACGAACGCCATTGTGCAGTGCCCTCAGTACGTTGGAAGTGTCAGTCTTGGTCAGAAAAGTGTTCTGTGTAGTTGTAAGCGCATTATGCTGGAGCACAGCGAATTCGAAGGTGGGCAAATTGCTGGTGCTCGTATTGAGGGTGCCGAAGTGTTTTGTGTTTCAAGAGGCACCGTATCGAAGATTTATACTGTATACAGGTAAAGCGGAAAAATATTGTATGCTAAGCTACAACGCTGTCGAAAGTGTGCACTCAGAGCTCGTGACGGGCGGTCATTGAAGATGATTGCAACGAAATGTAAGAGACCAATAGCTGTAAAAGTCACTGCAGAAACAAATGTCGCACTAGGGAACACTGTCTGCACTAAAACTAAACGAAGGAAGCTCCAGAAGTAGGGAACTGCAGGGCGGGCTAGAATTCATTAGTGATGAAAATGCCCGTAACAGAAAAACGTGCTGTCGAAGCCATAACACCTGCACCTTGGAGCAATGGGAGAAAGTCTTTTGGTTGGATACGTCTTGTTTCACACTGTCTCCAATTTCTGGCAGAGTTTACGTCCCAAGAGTGAATTATGGGAAGGAGGGTGTGAGGGGGAGGGGGAGGAGGGGGGGAGGGTGGTTACGATTTGGCAGCGGTATCGAGGTATTCCACGGGCCCCAGAGCTACTCTGCAAGATTCCGATACTGACAAATATTTTGTGACATTTTGGCTGATCACGTCAACCCCGTAGTACAATGTTTGTTCTCCAATGGTGATGCTGTGGTACTGGATGACAGGAGTCATGTTTACACACGTCATAGCATTTTGTGAGCACGGGGAAGAACTGTCGCATTTCTCCTCCTTACCACAGTCACCAGGTACCAATGATAGTGAACCTTTGTGCTCTAGATTGAAGATAAGAGTGCGTGATCGCTGTCTACCTCCATCATCGTTTTGCAGGAAGAATTGTGTAAGAGTCCCGCGAAAACCATACAGGAGTTGTATTTATTCATTGCGAGAAGACTGGAAATTGTTTTGAACGCCAACCGCATTAGGCAACTTAATGGGTTGCGGTTTAGGTGTTTCCATTTCTTTTTCTTCCCTTTTCTGTATATCTCTGGCAAAAATAAACCCGCTTGAACTGTTTGCGATATAACAAATGATCACTGAATTACGCATACTATCTTATGTCGCTAAGAGGACGGCTATTTGTTTTGACTATTGTGGGGATTCTAATCAACTGGTTACTTATCTTTGAAAAAGTCTTTAAACTGTGGTACGTGTGAAATGTCAGGAAAAACATCTTTTTTATAATACTTCGCGGAGACATTACTCTGAAACAGCATTTTGGTGATTCAAAGATCGGAATGAAATATAAACTGTATGTGAATGAAAAATGTATACGCAAATTGCCTGGAAATAACTAAAACATATACGGATGTTGAAAACTTTATTTTTAAGTATAGCTGCTTATACAGAAAGAAGTGGTTCGCCGATTTTGGTTGAGTGTTTGGTTAATTAGGTTGTCTGGGCAACGAACAAAATCAACAACTAAATGTGACAAAACTTTTGGTAGTGATTAAAGCAAAGAATTTTCCTTTCTTGTGATATTCTTCCTAGGATGAAGCACACATGCATACATTCATGTAATGAACGGCATAAATTACAGTCAAAAAGCACTAAGCTATAATGAGGATATTCAGCCCAGTTGTCAATCATCTGTTTATTACCAAAACATGTTTCGGGACAACATTATCCCATTTTCGAGTACTAAAAATAAGGAAACAATATAAAACTATCCTCCTCATACCGATAGACATATAAGGATTTCAGACGTCCTGAGTTATAATCTACCCTAAAAAATTTTTTATGCCATTAGGCCTCGTCACAACTTAAAACCAACTGCACACCTACATTGTCAACTCAAACAATAAAATATAAAACATCACAAGCCGGTGCATCCACAATTCCGAGGTACAGTGTCAAACTGAAAGCCGCTACCACCACCCAACAACGACGATATTTATTTAAAGCGTAATCCTCAGCACCAACGATACTACTGTCTGTTATAAAATCTTTGACAAATTCCCGTCTGGTCCCAGCTCATTCTAACTTAAATGTACCTCCATCCTGTGTAAATCCTATGTCAGTGGTAAAATATGTTGGTGGCTGCTTCTTAAGGCGGATAACCTTGTGTCTGTCGGTATAAGGAGGTTTGTTTTATTTGTTTTCCTTGTTTTTAGTACTTGAAAGTGGGGTAATGTTGTCCCGAAACATGTGGCAAACATGTGGCAAAAATCACACGATTGATAACTGGGCTGAATATCCTAAATATTGCTTGAATAAAAGTTGTATGAGGGCTTCACATCGGTTAAAAAGCGTTAAATATCAAAAGAATTAGTGGTGGAGACGGGACAGCAGACGGTCAATTCGTAAACTATATTCTTCATTAACGTTTAATACTATGTGTTCTCTCAGACGTGACTGAGTAATGGTGTGCTTCTGGGTGTTCTATCGAGATTTTGTTTCCATTTTCTGCACAGTACACACATTTTGGCGACCAACCAAGCCGACGTCTTGAGTTGCTGCTATCTTTGTTGTTATATGTACTCGCTGCGTGCACCCTAACCAGACTGTGAATTGTTGTTAGTCTCATATCGCTGTTTATAGCCGATTTCAATTCTCTACGCCCACTCTTTTGTCTCTCACATACTGATGTTCCGTGAAGTGGAAATTCCCTCAGCGTTTCCCAACTCTAGCGGATGTGATGACCTGCGATACTTTAATAAACTGAGTGCAGGAGGCAAAACAATATTTAAATTTGAATCGCCATCCCCGATTGTTGGGTTTTCTAACATCTTTATTTCGATGGGCTCCTTTATCATGCTGGGCCAGATAGAGATTTAGAGCGAAACAGAGAAAGAGAAGCTTATCTACTCTTCTGTTTGCCCAGTATCCCCAAAGATCGGTGGACTCGTGTGGAAACATGGCATCCAGTTTATTTAGCTGCCTTCAACTAAGGTAAGTTCTCTGTAATGTTAAAAACGATCTACCTCTCCGAGAGCCGTGTGTGTATAGAACGCCATGCGAATGTGGCATGTCCTACGTGGGGCGTACTATCAAGGCAGTCGAGGAGAGATGCAACGAACATCTACGACTTACTCGACTAAAGCAACCAAGGCAATCAAGTGTCGCAGAGTACCGCCTCGAATATGATAGTGAAATGAAATACGATGAGACCAGCACCGTGCTGCGAACGCCGAATATCTGGGAGAGCATAATTAATAAGTCTATCAAAATAAAGATGTGTGAGGTTAATCGCTTGTTTTTCAGTATTCAATGAAAGTGACGTGAGCTCAATTTTTATCTTCACATCCGTACGCTGAATTTTTTTAAACAGAAATGTCTAATAATTGATATGTTACGCAACACAGGTTCTGAGAACAAACAATGTGATCTTTGGTTGTCACCAGCATAGTCGTTGCCAGTACCATTCAGTGAGAAGTGAGGGAACCGGGTATTGCTCACGTTACTGAGCCGTCTCGAAATAGCTATCACAGCACAGAGATACGAATGCAGAGGATTTTGGATTCTGGAAATGTGATTTGGTAAAGACTTATTTGAGAATTGTGGAGATTCTCAATTAACGTTCTCGCTGCATTGATTGCTCGCTCGTAATCTATGATAAGTTTGTGAAACGGAAATTTTCGGTGATTTCTCTTTATTGGTTCGGGTTAGCTAATTTGATTGTCGAAACAAGATAAGTAAAATTATCTGTGCACACGGTTCCCACTGAGAAGTTGTATACTTACCACTACTTTACAATTTAAGTAACCGATTTCATGGCAGAGTAATATTTTCTTAATGAGAAGCGAATTTTTGTAAAGATAGTTTTAACTGCTAAGCAATACATTTTTTAAAAGGTAGTCTCTTTTCATCATTCAGCAAGTTTAAGTTTTTCCACCACCTCCCCACGAAAATTTAGTTTTGTAATTGTGTGCCACCGGTTGCACTTTGTGGAACACAGAGGTTAAAACTGAAGCGTGATCTGTTTGTAACAGTTGTATGTCCTTGCATTGCACGGCATAAGCGTTTCTTTTCTCTACCTGTTTTTCTGCTGAACTTTGTTTTTATTATCACCATTTCCGAGCAGTAAGGAGTTTCCGTTGTCACAGGTAAGCCATGAAAATCTATTAGGGACAGTTTCACGTCACAGTTAGGACAGTAAGATCATTCACAGTTATGCATTGCATTGCAAAATTTTCTTCAGGTTCAGTTTTGGTGAAATTCAGTGCCGTTCTTGTTTCTTATGCAGACTTTCTCATTCTTACAGAGAAGTGTTATATTCGCGTTTGTGCCGTTTAATGTTTGGAATTTTATTTAGTCAATTTGCATAAGTAAATCTACAGGACATTTATACAGAAACATTTTGGACATTTATCCTTTCAAAATTCGATTTGCGATTTTAAGTAGAATTTTTACTCTGTTAGTTATATGGAGCTGCAAGTCACGTACTGTGACCTCAAGTGTTGTAACACTGTTCACGGCACTGCATGATACAGAATTTCACAGGACAGCTTATTCAGTACACACGTTTTTGGGTTGGGTCCGCCTTTAGCCAAACACAATTTTGTTTCTTATCCAAAACTTGTTTCATTGCAGTTGCAGCATCATCAGTAGACTTTTTATATTTTTACAGTGCCTGTAATACATAATACATACATAGATAATACATCAGGAAAATTACACCATGTGGAAAAAAGCCGTAAAATAAAAGCCCACTGATTATGCTGCAACTGCAGTGAAACATGTTTGGGATGAAAAACAAAACTGTTTTTTGATAAGACGAACCTCACTCAGAAACATATGTATTGTTAAAGCAAATACTGACAAAATAGCTTCAACCTCTAGAAGCTTATTTACTGTACATATTTACGTTTTCTAAAAGTTAACTGTAATTCAGTCATACAGTTTCAGACTGATGTGGTGTCTTCTTTTACCAGTCAGCATTTACGTAATCACACTACTTGCATTGCTCAGTGTCTCACTCCACAGAGAAATACACCAGAGTATAAGAATAGGAAACAAATGCAGTTAACAACAAAAAACACAAGTTACAGTCAGAAAATATAATAAATATAGATTGGGGTTTGAGTTTAAATAACGCTTGCTGTCCTGCACTGAATTTATTACAATCTGGCAGGCCATCTCATCCACCACAGTTGGAAAACACCGAGAGAATCTGCGTCTCACGGAATATCAGTGCGAGCAGTGAAAAACAAGAGAGCGCCAGAGGGCGTAGTGGGCTCCGGGAATCGACCTCGACTATAAACAACGGCGAGCGACCAGCAACACTTCACAGTCTGCTTGGAGTCCAGGAAGCGAGTAAAGGTAACAACAAAACTCGCAGCACCTGGAAGTGACGACTGTGTCAGTCGTCGAAATATTCCGCATGATATGGAAACAGCTTCTCGGCAGAACAATCTGAAGCTCAATTAACGGTTAATACTACTGAAAGTTGACGTTCACAGTCAATAACTCTTTCACAGTGTCATTCTTTCAGAAAAGGCTCTCATGTCCAGTTAATGAATAAAACTGACTGTTCAGAATAGTGTATGCGTCCTTAGACATAGGATAGTCTTGCTGTGATGACGGATGACGTAGCATGTCGCCATGGAGGGAGCGAGATATAAGGGGTAGCAGGTGCAATAAGACCAGCATTTCTATCGCCTCAAATAATTAATACAATTTTTGAGGATCAAGATTTGCTAAACTGTTGTATGTTACTTCGTTAAAAAGAACCTGTGTTCAGTTTGTCTCTGACCGAAACTGGTTGTCTGACGTAAGTTGTAAATCAGCAGCTCTTTAAAAACAATTAATAAGACATTGTACCCCAGAAAGGACATTTCAAGGCTCAGGATACCACAACTGTGCCACAAACTTGTAAAATAGATGTGTGACTGTGAGAGAGCCATTGGACAAAACGGAAAAAAGAGAATTATCAGGATATAATTTGACGCTTCATTCTTCCGTCCTATCTCGTTTATGTTTTCTATTGCTCCTCTGCCATTCTTACAGCTTGAAACTCGTCCACACTTAGTACTCTGCTCTTATACGTTCTTCCTTCTAACATCTGAAACTGTGAAGTTAGAAACTGAGAGAGATGGCGCAAAAGGACGACGGTTCAGGTAACCGTCCAACCATCCAGCTGTATGATTTCCGTAAATCTCTTAAGGCGAAAGCCGGAAAGGACTTTAGAAAACACATGTCCGATTTACTTCCCCAGTCAGAGTTTGTGCACCGTGTCTAATGGCAGCATTATCGACGGAACGTTCAACACTAGTCTTCATCCCTGTGAATCTTAACTTTTCCTTCCTGCGTAACTTCCTTAATGCGCGTCAGGGTGCTCACCTCCTCCCAGAGAAAAATTATTTTTGTGGGTATCTTATTCCTTTCATTCTGTTCATGGTCCGAGGAACGCTAACCTTCTGGTTTCCGATATTCTGTCCACGTTCTGGTAGCCTTCTCTTTCGCATCGATGTTTCCATCTGTCTTCACTATGCACTGCACTCAAGTATTTTCTTAGGAATCACGTTTCCAAAACCTCTGGTTTGTTTATGCCATGGATCATATACACACCAAAAAAAAGTTTTGCATCACCTCGGTTCCGAGAGTTTCGGAACCTGTAAAGAAAATTGTAATAGAGATTAACATAAACATGATTTGCGCCCTTTTTATTGCTCACGAAAACGACACATTGCATGTTGTAACACCATACAGCGAGACCTTCAGAGGTGGTGGTCCAGATTTCTGTACACACTGGTACCTCTAATACACAGTAACACGTCCTCTTCCACTGATACATGCCTGTATTCATCGTGGCATACTATCCAAAAGTTCATCAAGGCTTGTTGATCCAGACTGTCCCACTCCTCAACGGCGATTCGGCGTAGATCCCTCAGAGTAGTTGGTGGGTCATGTCGTCCATAAACAGCCCTTCTCAATTTATCCCAGGCATTGTCGATAGGGTTCATGTCTGGAGAACATGCCGGCCACTCTAGTCGAGCGGTGTCGTTACCTTGAAAGAAGTCATTCACAAGTTGCGCACAGTGGGGGCGCGAATTGTCTTCCATGAAGACGAATACCTCCCCAATATGCTGCCGACATGGTTGCACTATCGGTCGGAGTATGGCATTCACGTATCGTACAGCCGTTACGGCGCCTTCCATGGCCACCAGTGGCTTACGTCGGCCCCTCATAATTCCACCCCAAAAGAGCAGGGAACCTCCACCTTGCTGCATTTGCTGGACAGTGTGTCGAAGGCGTTCAGCCTGACCAGGTTGCCACCAAACACGTCTCCGATTATTGTCTGGTTGAAGTCATATGCGACACTCATATGTGAAGAGAACGTGATGCCAAACCTGAGCAGTCCATTCGGAATGTTGTTGGGTGCTGCATGGTGTCGTGGTTGCAAAGATGAACCTCGCCATGGACGTCTGGAATGAAGTTGCGCATCATGCAGCCTGTTGCGCACAGTTTGAGTAGTAACACGACGTCCTGTGGCTGTACGAAAAGCATTGTTCAACATGGGGGCGTTGCTGTCAGGCTTCCTCCGAGCTATAATCCGTAGGTAGCGGTCGTCCATTGCAGTAGTACACCTTGGGCGGCCTGAAAGAGGCATGTTATCGACAGTTCCTGTCTCTCTGTATCTCCTACATACACGGACAACATCGCTTTGCTTCGCTCGGAGACGCCTGGACACTTCCCTTGTTGAGAGTCCTTCCAGGCACGAAGTAACAACGCGGACGCGATCCAACTGCGGTACTGACTGTCTAGGCATGGTTGAACTACAGACAACATGAGCCGTGTACATCCTTCTTGGTGGAATGACTGGAACTGATCGGCTGTGGGACCCCTTCCGGTTAATAGGCGCTGCTCGTGCATGGTTGTTTACATCTTGGGCGCGTTTAGTGACATCTCTGAATAGTAAAACGGGCTGTGGCTGTGGTACAATATCCACAGTTAATGTATCTTCAGGAGTTCTGGGAACAGGGATG
Source organism: Schistocerca piceifrons (assembly GCF_021461385.2). NCBI lineage: Eukaryota > Metazoa > Arthropoda > Insecta > Orthoptera > Acrididae > Schistocerca > Schistocerca piceifrons. The sequence continues at coordinate 602,543,733 of NC_060140.1, read as the reverse complement.
ATGCAAAACTTCTTTTGATGTGTGAGGAATAGAGTTCACTGATGTAGAAGCGTTCGAGCTTGACCACATTCTCGTGCACCGTTATTTCGGCATTTCAGGGGATGCTGCTGGTTCACTGCATCTGTTTAGAAAACGGAAACATAGTCAATTAGATGCTGCTAGTTCATTGGACCTGTTTATAAAACAAGAACATAGTCGATTAAAATGCGTATTCTATTGATTCAATTTTTTTCCAAGAAAATCATCATCTACACTTTAGTAAGAGGTTAGACATTCGTTAGTTATTTACACATTCAGCTAGTCCACGCGAAACATACCTTAATTACCATCCTTCTGGTACTATACTTCTTTTGATTATATCCGAATAAGCGGTTCCTGATAACCACACGTGATGCCAAATCAGGCCTGAGGATTCTCACACTGACAACGCAGCTTAGCTTCTCGCTTATGATATTTGCGGCTTTTTGTATGAACTTGATTAAATGGAACAGTAGGATCCATTTAGTGAAAGCACTTTTATATTACGAACACATCCTTGACTGGTATCTATAAAATAGCACTTCGCAATATTCAGTTTCACTAGGTTTACGTAAGCCTTGAAGGCTGTCGCTGAAAGCCTACAGATTTCCAAACCCAAGTTGAAGGCGGTTTTCTTGGCTAACTTTTTCTGTTGCCTTCACAAATATTTTAAGTAACTGTCCTCTGTGATTCTTTTTACCGAAATTACTGAACACCATAAAATACTGTCCATACCCGAGTATTTTAAGCCTGCTTAATGTTTTATTACTGTAGGTTTGTGCTCCGAAGCCTCTTTGGTATTCCAGCCTGTATCTACTTGAACCTACTTGATGTCTTGAAGCTTTGACCCATCTTATTACTTTTGCCCTTCCCTGTTCCTCATCATTACAAATTAACTAAGCCTTGATGTCGCAGGATATATCCTATCAACCTTACCCTTCTTTTAGTCAAGTTGCGCTATAAAGCTCATTATCACAGTTCGATTCATTAACACCTATTGTTTATTTGATTTACCCATCTAATCATCAGCATTCTTTTCTACCACTACATTTCAAAAGCATCTGCCCTCTTCTCGTCTGTTATCTCGTCCTTACGTTCCAACTGATATAAGAGGCTACACTCTACAAAAATACTTTCATAAAAGGCTTCCTAATACTTACGTTTCACTCTTTGACTTATATGCCAGGCTACAGTCTATAAAAATACTTTCAGAAAAAACTTCCTAGTACTTAAGTTTATATGCGATGTTAACGTATTTCTCTTATACAGAAGTAGTGTTATTGCTATTGCTAGTCTGCATTAAAGTATTCGTATGGAGTGTAGCCATGTATGGAAGTGAAACGTGGACGATAAACAGTTTAGACAAGAAGAGAATAGAAGCTTTCGAAATGTGGTGCTACAGAAGAATGCTGAAGATTAGATGGGTAGATCACATAACTAATGAGGAAGTATTGAATAGGATTGGGGAGAAGAGAAGTTTGTGGCACAACTTGACCAGAAGAAGGGATCGGTTGGTAGGACATGTTCTGAGGCATCAAGGGATCACCAATTTAGTATTGGAGGGCAGCGTGGAGGGTAAAAATCGTAGAGGGAGACCAAGAGATGAATACACTAAGCAGATTCAGAAGGATGTAGGTTGCAGTAGGTACTGGGAGATGAAAAAGCTTGCACAGGATAGAGTAGCATGGAGAGCTGCATCAAACCAGTCTCAGGACTGAAGACCACAACAACAATAACAACAGTCTGCATTTTACGTAATCTTTACATCAGCAGTCGTCAGTTATTTTGCTTCCCAAACATCAAATGTGTTGACTACTTTTAGTGTCTTTCCCTCGTTTTACTTCTGTTGGCGTTCATCTTATAATCTCTTTTCATGACAATTGACCTGCCACACTTTTTTCACCCGACAGAATTACTTCATTGAAATTACGTCATCGACAGAGCTAGTTCATATTTATCTGCTTGAACTTTAAATCGTTTTCCAAATTACTCCTTGCTTTTCTTCTCTCCTTTCTCTATGCACAAAGGGCCTGTCAAAATCAGATACAATCGTAAGTCACTAAGATATACACGGAAACGTAAAATGTGCTCCTAAAGAAAGGATGCATGCTAGTACGCAGAATACACACTTCCAGCAGTCACACGTGTGCTTTTTTCAAATATTTTGAGCAAATTCAAGTATGAGGGCTCCTAACCTCCACTGCAGGTGCGTTCGCCTTTCCTTGTCCATTATTGATAACTGGAAAATGAAGTTAATTCTTAGTGTCCTGCTATTACTATTATTGTTATTATTTTCAGTGTATTTTGAGTGTGGAATATCGTATTCTACGTTTTTGTTTTCAGACTGATTGTCTTTTAATATGGTATTGATTTCTTTCCTAGAATTGTGGGAGAGAGATGTAAACTGAGTAATGATTTATTTCTTTAATTTTCCAACATCTTCTGTCCTACATTACTATAATTATTTTACACTTTGAGAGAATGACAGTTCTGAAATTTGACGATTTCATCATATAAGTAAGTCTAATGAGTTGAAATGTCATGAAAATGAGTATTTCAATGCGAAATACGGTTCCTGACAAAGTTCTTCAACAAATTTAAGATCACCACCTTTCAACCTCTGTGAAACTGTCACTGCTTTCCCGGGAGTGAATATTCACCCAGTAAATATTACTGGAACATTTTCAGGTACGATGAAACAATGCTACCGTATTTTGCGTAATACAAAATTTTCTTACACGAGTCTTTTCAATCCTGTCAGAAGTGGCATGCCGTTAGTAATCTGGGAAACCGATGTTTCATAAATACTTAGCAAAATTTATTCGTATCAGTAGAGGAAAATGTCCAAAGCGAGCATAACGAAGGCAGATGCAAAGTGGTCGCCAGCCCTAAAACTGAACGTGGAACGGAGAAAGCGAACCCGTCGTCGGGAGCCGGCTGGGAACAGGCGGACCGGAAGCCGTTTCGCCACCGGCCTTAACGTGCGCTGAGCTGAGCAGAGGCTGGGAAACTCGCCGAATCGAAGCCCGCTCACCGTCTCAAACATGTGAAAATATTTAGAGCGGAAGAAGTCGGCACAAAGTACGGCATACGAGTTGCGACATACTCGCAATAATGTTTCACATTGAACCAGGAAATATTTGTCATGCTATAAATCCACTCAGGGATCACAAAAGTTAATTAACCAGGTAATTAATTTCTGTCAACTATGATCATCTCCAGACATGAGTAAAACCAGTACCCTAAATAATTCGAGTCACTGGCCATACTACCTATACAACCAATGACGCGTATTATGTAACACACTGGATTTACGCCTGTCTGATGACGGTCATCGTTGACATAGATTAATTTAAGGTTATTAAAGTTTTTCGATCCATGATTGAATTTATAACAAAACAAATATGAAATATGTGTTTGTTTAAGCCTCCAAACTACTTTGCCTCCTACATTACTCTTAGCACCGACTTTCAGCACTTCCCTGAGAGGGAAATCTCCAAAAGAGATGGACTCTATTATCAAACAAATCAAAAGGAGACAATTACTGCTTACAAGTACAATCAAGTAGCAATGTTGCAGCATTTCGAAGTTTTTATCTAAACTAATTTTCAATTAGCTGCAAAACGTACTTAGCTTGTGCTGGTCGTATTCCTTCATTACAAGATTGCTTCTACTAGTATACCATTGTCAAGTGCACCTGTCGATGTTACAATTAATTTAGCTTACTTACCATTATGTGTGTCTCATATAACGTTGTTCTATAATTTCACTTACGTCTAGGTGGAGTGATGTTCAAAATGCGTCTTGGCGTGCATATTTGTCTAGCAACAAGTTGTGTAAGTCACGTAATTTGGTATGTATGGAATACTATTTGCAAAAGATGAAATGACAGTCCTCGCTACACGATGCTTTATGTTTACAGTCTAAATCTTATCTCTGAAGGTCAGAAATTGTGGTTGTACATCTTAGATATCAGAATTAACTGCCGTTAAAGGTTGACTATTGTTTTTGGGTATCATGTGATTTTTATTCCTTTTCTTTTACAAAAATTTAATATGATTTTCTAAATATTTTTTATGTTTCAAATCGATTTGTTCGTTGAAGATGACGTTGGGATATTTATTCGAATATGTTTAAATTTCCAATTGTTAGGCCTTTAGGTATTGTATGTAGAATTCTACATATAAGGCCCTCCATTACTCTTAGCACCGAATTTCAGCTCTTCCCTGAGAGGGAAATCTCCAAAAGGGATGGATTCTATTATCAAACAAATCAGAAGGAGATTATTACTGCTTACAAGTACAATCAACATTTTGGAAGAATTGGAAATTTACACACAAACGAATAAATAGCTCAACGACATCCTCAATGAACTTCTAAAAATAGTACATACAATACTCAAATTCCCTACAGCGAACATTCTGGAAGAATAGTAAATTTCAAAACATTCGAAGAAATATCCCAACGACATTCTCAACGAACAAACCGATCTGAAACTCAGAAATTATTTAGAAAACTTTACTGAAATTTTAGAAAAACAAAACAGAATAAAAACCAAATGATACACAAAACAATTGACAACTTTTAACTACAGTTAATTCTAATATCTACGATATACAGTCACCACCTCTGACCTTTAGAGATACTGTTTACTCTGTAAACAAAAAACATCGTGAGGCAAGAACGTCATTTTATCTGCCAAAAATAGTATTCTATACGGCCGAAATTACGTGATGCACACAACTTTCCACCAATGAAATATGCGCTTCAAGATGCATACGAACGTCATCCCACCAGGCGTAAATAAAATTGTAGAACAACGTAAATGAAGCATACGTAGACATAAGAAAGCTACATAAATTTGAGCATCAACAGGTACACTTGAAGATGACATACTAGCCGAAACAACATTACAAAGAATAAATACGATTAGCACAACCAAAATAAAATATTTATCAGCAAATTGGGAATCCATCTATAGAAAAAGTGTCGTAATGCTGGGAACCGAGCAGAGAAGAAATTTTAAAGTAAGGAAATGCGTTCTGACTATTGTCGTATCCGTCTCTCTGAGCCTCCATACCACACTGAAAGAAACGATCTCAGAGCACGTGTAATTCTGTTGTATTAAGTTTGAAAGTCGACGTGATGACTGCGGAGGCTGAGTAGAGCTGTATGTAGTTCCCTTACGTAGAGAATCATCTCTGGCTTCACCTGTAATGGATAAGGTAAACGACGGCAAAGGCTTCTGAGTCGTTAGGCCACTGTATCTTCTTATTCTAAATTCCTCAAGAGATAACAGCTATAGCCTTTCGTCTACTTGGCTACCAGTCATGGCGGAAGTAAACGTTCAGCCACAGCAACCAAGGAACATAAAGAACTACCAGGACACTATCGAGGCGGCACCACAACAACAATATTTTAGATTCTCTCTCTTTCAATACCTGCTTTCAGTGTTTACCAAATGACGACGGCTTATCAATAGCAGCCTCAAGAGTTTTACAAAGTAACTCCGCTTCTCCGCAAAATTTAAATGGCAGGGTTCAGCCATCCAGAGGCACCTGACGAATCCTGAAGAAGATCTCAGCAAGTGGATTGGAACTGAAGAAGTTTGAAGGACAGTATGATGCAACCTAACGATTCAGTATTACAATCACTAACGACTGCTATGGAAACTAAAATATAACCTAAAAATGTTAGGCCTGATGAAGATCTGACTCCCTATTCTCCCATTTTAAACGTCCTCGTGTCGAAGAACGTTAACGATTAAGTGGACAAATAAAAATCGACTCGGATAGGTACTACAAGGACCAGGTGAGGAGGGAAGTCTATAAAACCTAACTGAAAGGGCCGGTCATTGACGCGTATGCTATGGGATTCAGGAATAGTTAACCAGAAGAACGGAAGGAGCGGTAGAAGGTACAAACCCTATGAGTAGACAACGGGCAGACAAGATAGAAAAACATGATGAATAAAATGAAAGCAGTCAATTTCGCTCCTTTTGTCTTCCCCACTATAGTAGCGTGTTCGGTATATCCTTCGGCACCATTGTAACGCAACAAAGTTTCAGCTTATTTACTAAGCTGTCATACTGAAAAGTGTGCCAAAAGTAATATAAACGTTGTTGATTACAAGGAAATGTAAATGAAACATAAACACTGGATATACTTGTGATGAAAACTATTTCAACATCTCAGTGTGACACGAATTTGAAAAGCGGCGAAAAAAAATTTTTACCACGCAGGAACAAGTCGGACACAGCGGCTTTGACATGAAGTAGCATTTGAAACCAATACTGGAAACAGACAGAGAAGCATTCAATGATACACTTTTGGCGATGTTTCGTTCTACAGCCTTTGAATGAACGGTTGTCAGAACACGCAAACATGGCAAACAGGCGCTTCAAGCGTTCACAGTCTACATCCACATTCCACAAGTCATCTTATCGCGTATGGCAGAGGGTACTTTGTGTACAATTGTCCTGTACTAACCCGAGACAGACTGTTTTCTAACCTATTTCTTTAATGATGGCACTTTTTCGATTATCGTAGACAAGTGTCAGAGCTAAGTAAAGAAAAAATTCTGTCGTATCTAATGATCTGCTACGAATGGAAATTTCCCGTGAAACGTTCGAGCTCTTTATTACAATAATACTCCCGTAATGACTCCCCTAATGGAAACTGATACCTGCATAAACATAGTCACGAAGAACATTCAAGTGTATTGTACTTCCTCTGTTCTTCCTTCTACTCCATTATAGCTTTTCACTTGAGTTTCTGTTCACGTTTCGATGAATCACTTGGACAATTAATCTTTGGTTTCAACTCTGGGTGATACTTACATTTATGAGCAAGCACTGGAGTCGATGTTCTCTCTATTAAATGGAAGTAATGCATTATATTTGACGAAAGGTTCCATGTTTGAGCGGAGTGAAAACAACACTTCCTAGAAATTACATAAAAAATATCCATCCGAATTTTCATAGCCAAACGAGGAGTGAGAGATAGACATATGGGGTATCAAATTGACCAGATCTAGTACTGCAAAAACTTTAACTGCGTGATGGTAATCACGGTAGTTAAGGAAAACTTAATTATTCGTTTGAGGGAAAACTGAAATATCTCACGACTGCGTAAATTATTGTGTTTCGAGCTTTCTGAACGAAATTCGAAAGTAAAAATGTTAAAAAAAGGTCCTATTTTGTGAAATGATTCGTCTAAAAGTAAGAAATAAAATAGATTTGAGAAACATTTGACGAGCCTTTAAATGATGCCTGGAATCATGTACAGCAAATGAAATGCCTGTTGAGAAAATTAAAGTTTAGTTTTTAATGTAGAATTTTAAAAAGTACTGGAGGATATTTGCTCTGATGGAATTTCACTCTATGCTCTCCTTACGTCACTAACGTATGAGCATCTCAATTGCTTTACATGGTTTCCAGTATTATTCAAAAGTGTTTCAAATCTTGCCCTAATGTATTTTAGATCTTACTTTTACACAAGCGAGTTCACGAAAAATTTGACCGTTTTATTTTTAATTTACTTTTTTTTATTTCTTCTCTCTGCTGCACTCACAAACACTGGGTGATTTAGAGATTGTTCGAATGACCTACATGTTCTTCTAACGAATTCTAGCGTAAGCAGCTTCTCTAGAGAGACGTTTTCTAGCTTTTCGGTCTTGTTTTCTCAGATAGCTAGTTCTGATTAATTTCATTTATAAGCATTCCATATACCAAAAAATTTACTAAAAGTTCATCCAAATTCTTAAAAATAATTTTAATTATCCACATACTACATTTGAAGACTATATGGAAAGAAGGGATTAAGTCCAAATCACACGAAAATGAATTAGTGGTATCATTATGAAGTTCATCGCATGCACTTTCAGTTGGGTGAACTTAAATGAATGTCATGGAGTTGTAACCAGATCAAAATATGTTATACACGGAGAAAAAGGGTCAAGTCTGTCCAATTCAGGGACAGAAAGGGAGCAGTCCAGCAGGTGCGGATTTCTGAGTTGTATTGATTTTTTTGTTTGCTTTTACGGAAGTCACATTGTTAAATGCAATGTCATTGCTGATCTTTCTTATGTATTGCCGAAGCTAACAAGGAGTAGATTAGACATTAGCTTCTTTGCTTTGTGCTGTGGTGGAACTGATTTTCGTGCCATGATTTGTGATAATACGGAGCAGCCTTGACAATCGCTTCAGCACTTTGTGGTGTGGTAGATTGAATTGAATTTCGTGTAAAATCCAACTAAGGTCGGTGTTTCAACTGGTGATGGAATATCCAGCGTGAAGCTGCAGTGGTAATTCTAGAAAAAGACAGAGCTATATCACTGCATGGTATTTCAAAGAAAAGATTAGAAACTATGAGGAATTCCTTCAAAACTGAAGGCATGGCGCCAGTTGATAAACGAGGGAAACACGGAAAACGAGTTCATCAATTTTCAACAGAAACAGAGCAAACCATCTGCGCTCACATCAAGTCGTTTAAAGGGCAGTATGACAGCATAAATAAAACACAGAAACTGTATTTGCCTGAAGAACTCACAATCAAAAAGACGTTCAAGATGTTTCAAGAGACACATTCTACTTGTTCTGTGTCATACTAAACTCGTCGTAAAATATTTAATACAAAATTTAATATCTTATTCGGTTTCCCTCGAAGTGATATATGTAGTACTTGTGATAAGTTTTCTGTAACTTTAAAAGCTCTAGAGGTACAACTCACACATGCAACAGATGGAAAGGAAAGATCAGACGTTCAAAGTAATATTAAGAGAGAAAAGATTGAATATGAACTGTACAGCCATAAACTTAACGCATTCTATCAGCGTAAGAGACAATCTCGACAGAGAAGCAGGAAGTTTACAAACACAGAATCGATATGTATGGATTTCCAACGAAATCTTCCATTTCCAAACATCAGCACCAACATTCTCTATTATAAATGACAGCTTTCTCTATATCTATTTAACACATACTAGCTTTCACACAGTAATGGAATGTCTTATGTTTGTCCTGAAACTATAGGGAAGAAAGGTTCAAATGATGTTTCTTTGCTGCATTATTATGTTACTTCGTTTCTGGATCCTGAGCTTAAAAATTTCAAAATCTTCTCTGACTCAGGTGGTGGTCAAAACAAAAACTACACCCTCTTCAGGTTCATCCATAATATTGTCCATCACGCAAAGCAATTTGAATCAATTTGTGTGACATTCCCAGTAAGACGACATTTATACCTGCTAAGTGACAAAGACGTGGGACACATAAGATGTGAAACAAAAGCTGAGCTCCCAAGGGACTGGACAGACATAATTAAAGATATACGTGTGAAATGCACTCCTTTTCAGGTTGTTGAAGTTGATGGCTCAATGATACGTGACTGGACTGATTTCTTGCAACGAAGATACCGGCCAAAATGTCCATTCCCATCGCGAATTATTAAGAAGATGAAGATAGAATGTCAACATCCAAGGCTTATCATACGTCATGACACTTACAATGGAACTTGAATCACATTAGTTGTTACTGCTCCTGCTGGACGAATGGAAGAGGAACCATAACTTGCAGAAGGAGAGTTTTTGTTCCCTTCACCGTGTTACAAAGGTAGCCTGGTAAAGACTTTAGTCACAGTAATTAAATGAAACTAGGTCATATCAGTGTGTGAAATAGCAGGTCCTGCTTTATTATAACAAACCTGTTGAGATACCATGCTAATGAGGGATCGCATATCCAATGTTTCAAGACTGTTACCTATCACCAAGGAAAAGTATCGTGATCTACAAGAATTGAAGGTGTTCAGTGACACAGGGGCCCAAGAGTACTATACAGATATTACTTTCCGGCAGTGAATTTACAAACACGTTTTGTGTTATTTGTTTGTAATAAGTAAAAAGTGAGAAATGAAGACTCTGGGTTATAAAAACTGTGATCTCTGCTGATAACTGAAATTACGTTCTGTTAACTATATTTTTAATGTATGTGCCATTTATTGAATAATGTTGGTAGGTGTATACCAGGTGATTTAAAGATACAAAAGTTGAGATACCGGCCAATATTGTGATTTATACATTATAATTTACATGTGTCAATGAAAATAAAAACAGAATATTGATAAACGGTATTTGTCCCTAAAACCTGATCAGTCATGAACGTACTGTACAATAATGACTACACTCAAAGATGAATAGATCTTTGTCAAGGGAATTGCAGGGAAGTTTTATAGTGAAGTATCATCCCAATATAACGTTTCATTCTGACTTTTACAATCTATTTATTGCATTATACATAGAAATTAAAAAAATAGACATTCAGATAAAAAGACATACAGATCCAATTTTTAATAATATTTTTGTTCCACTTTTAAGGAATCCTAAAGAAAAGGTCATTGAAGGTACTGTATAAATTACAAAAGCATATTTCAATAACCAATGAAACTGTAACTTTTTAAACTTTAAAATTGCTCTCCTGAAAAATATATAAAATTGACTTAACCCCTTCTTTCCGTGTGGTCTTCATTTGCATTAACACCTTTATTTTTCTTTGTGTACATCCGCCAAACGTCCTGCACTGGAGCTGGCATATACACCAGCAAAAGACGTTCGCTCCTCAATTGCATCTTGCCCTGAAGGGAAGCCCCACTAGCCTGCCTCGACATTCGCACCATCTTTTTATTTGTTATAATGTACGGCGGAAGAGTTGAGACCCACATCTTTCTCCGACTTGTGATGGAGTCTTGCTTACCAGTTTCAGAAAAAAATTCGTGTTACTGGGACTTGTGAGACTTTTTTCTCCGTTCAACCACTGCTGGCAAATCACATTTTTCCACCTCAGTTCAGATGAATATACTCGTAGTTGCTTCAAACACTTTAATTTGTTGCATTGACCTTGATTTAATTGTAGCAAAGCAAAAAAATCTTGGGTTAACTTCCAGACTGAGAAGAACAAACTGTTAACCTGTCTCTTGCTTACGTGAAATACAAACATTTAGAATACTTCCGTTTAAAATTAAACAAAAATTAGTTCAGTCTTTAGTCTTATGGAATCTATACTAATGTGATGTCGTTCAATTCGGCATGACTTCAGAAGCTTGAGCTAGCGACGAAGGTGTGTAACATTCATTTGTCTGATCACTTCAGCCTTTCCTACGCCCAGTTAGGCTGGATGACGCCAGACAGGTGACGAGATTTTCACTTGTTCTATTTCTCCGTCATTTTCTTAGACACTGGCGTATTCAGTGTCTCCCTTCGTGTGACAATACCTATCGTTATTCTGATACCTGATTGCATACGACCAGCCTCTTAGCTGTACTTTGGCATAATATCAGATATTTATCTATTTCCCGCTCCAGACCAGGCATGCGACCTTGTAGCATGCGTCTTATTCAAAACGACTCTCCATTCGAGAGGAGTTTTTAGTTTCGCATATTGTCATTAGCTTTGTTTCCATCGATCTACCCCAGCTGGTATTCCCTCTGTCCAGCGAAGCTGGTTTCCCTCTGTCCAACAACGGACCAAAATCTTTGACACATTGTGATCTATCCATTTCAGTCATATTCATTCATGTGCTTCTGTTAGTTACATAAAGATATGAACACACAACAAATGACGCCAAATAACAGATCAGAGGGAAGCACTTCTGCAGTACGGATGTGAAACTTTCTGCACTAGGTGCTGGACCAGCAGCTGGCTGGTTTTCACTTTTCCTCCCTCAGCAAACTGTGCCTCAAGAGTGTAACAATGTTATCTACAGTCGTAGCGATAATAAATGGCTCTTGTGTTAATTGGGGTATCAGTTCATCACGTTCAGCTTCAAGCATTCAGGTCCGCTCACGTTTGCGTATAAGTACCCCAATCATCTCTACCCCAATCATCTCCAAGCTCTCCGACGATCGAGAATCCTCCATTTCATTTCTATTTATCCCTGTTTACAACAAAAAATAGCAGAAAACAAGAGATTTCTAGGACTAAGGATAAACGGTTAGTTCTCTAGGAAAATACATATTAATGGGCTGAACTAGAGTATTATCCAGCAAGAGTGACACGGTGAAGTTTGACTGCTTCTCACAGTTTCATTTCTTCATGTCATATGGGCCAATATTTTGTGACAACGCATTTCAGGCTGGACAAATCATGTCGAACGGGAGTTGTGTGTTAACATGTTAATTGATTTAGCCCGTACAAGCCTCTATTATAAAAGGCCAGCATTAGTATATTGATATCGCCGCACAACTTCTCGGTGATAATATTCGTAGTTAAGAAAACGAACTTAATTAAAACGAACATCAGTATCCGTCCAGTTAACGAAACACAGGAGAATCGTGTTGACGTTTTGAGAATGTCCTGAATTACTATCATAAAAATCTGCAGGATTCTGCAAGTCTCATTTTCGAAACAGTTCGACAAAATTTGAAGGCTGTTAAAGGCAATAGTTTGATATTCAGACCTAAGGCTAAGGCTTTTTTCCTAGCAAACGCTTTTTATTACATTTATAAATAGTTTAGACTCTCTGTGTTGTAGGTTAAAATTTATGGAAACAAATGGAATAATAGCAAAAATATTGTTCTATGAGTACTTAATGTCTATTCCACTATCTTATTCGAACTGTAAGTTATTAAAATGCATTGAAACTTTCTAAAAGAATTTTCATGTAAAGAGGCTAAATATTTTAGTAATTTATCCAGTCATTCTGACCTGATTACATTCATACCTATCAGAAGTTACAGTTCGTGTAAAAATATAGTTCCAGTAAATGGTGTTGCACTAAGTGAACACTAAACATTTCTTCATATCATGCAGAACAAGATCACGAGCCCTCTAGGCTGAACCTGTGGTGACAGACCTCCCAGGGGAAATTTTGCGATAACCTAACATAAAAAAAATATTTTAGTGCAATGTTCCAATTAAAAACTAATAACTCAGCATTTGAAGTTTATTACTTACTCGTAAATTTTTTCTACATAATTTACAATTTAATAACTTGATGACACTGAACACGAAAAGAATCTTCGTTTAGCACTTCCGCTTTTAAATTCATCTTTTTTATGACGATTAATTTGTATTTTATGGTGATCCAAATTCGTAATTACATATAAGCATGTAGAAACGTATTAGTACAATGATTCTTTGAAAAATAGGACTAACCTATAGGGAAAGAAATATAATATACGTACAGGAACCAAGAGGAAACAATACGACTGGAAGACCAGGAACGAAGTGCTCGGATTACATAGGATGCAAGAAAGGGATTTAGTCCCGTCTGAACATAGAAGAAGCAGTGACAGAAATAAGTGAAAGGCTCAAGAGTGGGATTAAAATCCAGGGTGAAAGGATATCAATGATAAGACTCGCTGACGACTTGACTATCCTCAGTGAAGGTGAAGAAGAATTACAGAATGACTCGTGTAATAAGTAGAGAATATGGGATGAAAGTAAACCGGAGAAGGACAAACGTAATGAGAAGTAGCAGAAATGAGAATAACGAAAAAGGTAACAACAATGTTGGTGGCTCACGAAGTAGACGAAGTCAAGGAATTCTGCTACCTTGGGAGCAAAACAACCCATGACGGAAGAAGCAAAGAAGACGTAAAAAGCAGACTATCACTGGCAAAAAAGGGCATTCCTGGCCACGAGAAGTCTGCTAGTATCAAATAAAGGGCTGAATTTTAGGAAGACAGTCCGGAGAATGTACGTTGGGAGCACAGCATTGTACGGCAGTGAATCATGGACAGTGGCAAAACCAGAACAAAAAAGAATCGAAGCGTTTTAGATGTCCGAAAGAAGAATGATGAACGTTAGGTGGACTGATAAGATAAGAAATGAGGTGGTTCTCCCACGATCGGAAAAGAAAGGAACATATGGAAAACACTGACGTGAAGAAGGGATAGAAGGATAGGACATGTGATAAGACACCAGGGAATACCTTCCATTGCACTAGAGGGAGGGTAGACGGTAAACGCTATAGGGCAAGACAGAGACTGGAGTAAATCCAGAAAATAATTGAGGATGTATGGAGTAAGTGCTAGTCTGAGATGAAGTGGCTGGTGCAGAGAGAAATTTGTGGCGGGTCGCCACAAACCAGTCAGACTGATGACTCAATAGAAAATAATAAAAATAAAAAAAATTTGCTGTTAGAGTGTTGTTCATCTACGAAGACGGTGCAGCCACCACAGCAAATCTGGGTGTGTACTGCGTAACGGTGACGGGCACTGCATTCATAAGACTGTAGTTCGGATAACGATAAATTTTTAAGTGAGTTCGATTTCGCGAAAAATCTCAGCCAAACCAGAACCCATTACTTTTTTTGTTTTGTCAAATCCAAACTGATGGCCATGTATTGTACACCTAATCTTCTTTTCTATTCTTCTGTGTATTATTCTTGTCAGCACCCGATACATGCTCTGTTAAGCTGCTTGTGCGGATGTCTTCGCTTGTATTTGTCTTTGCTACCTTCGGGATTGTGTGGATGATATTATCCGAAAGTCTAATGATGTATCCTCAGTCTCAAACATTCTACACACTTGCACACTATTTGTCACATTGATTTTAGAAATCCAAACTAAATGTTATGTATAATTTTTACCTTTTAAAGTTTTTGCAAGCTCCATCTAACTCTGGTAGAGATTCTCTTATGTCTTCCATGTGACGTCACCAGCTCCAACATAAGACACACATCTTTAATGTTGCCTACGCCTTCCACGCGGCGGGCACAGACTTTTCCGCCTCGCTCTAGTAGTTGTTACTTTTACAGACCTACGCCGACGTGATGAGGGCTGATCAGAAATGTTTATACGCGACCCATTTTCTATCGGTTGTAGCGGCGGCAAGATATGAAAGCAAGGAGCAAACACATGTTGTTTACGGCGTTGTCGGGGACCGGAAGGCGAGGCCGTGGCCGGCGGAGGGCCGGTAACAGGTAGCAAGTAGCAGGTGAGCCGAGCTGAGGTGGTCCTCCGTCCTTGTCCGACATACGCAGACGCGTTCAATGTCAGGCGGGGCGGACCGTTGCGCCACACGGTATGCGGGGCCCGAGGATTGGATACAAGGGCGCGCACCTCACTCCGCGTCAGCTCGCGTCGCCTTGCCTTCCGCCGGGGCTGCATCCCCGCGACACACATGCAGGCGAGGCCACAAGGCGCCTGACGCAACGGGACGCACCGCATCGCCCTGATGCCGGCTTGCCACCAAATGCGGAGCGACGATTCCGCGTATGGACGCGCACGCAATCGCCTACCTGCACTTAGCCTCAGTGGCTGTCTCAAGGTCGTAGCGTTGCGGCCGCCTTCGGTCTAATTGATTTTTCTCTTCTTTTCTTTTTTAGCAATTGCTCGTCGCCACATCTATGATAGCATAGTAGCATGGTCAATGGCTGCGTGCGACAACACTAGAAACGACGCATGAAGTTATTGACCTTTACTTCGTTTGGGACCACAGTCACGTAGAACTTTTTGAAAGAAATTTCCGCCATTTCACTGTTACCTATTGATTTATTTTACACAATCTTGATTTAGATTTTGTGGCTTTTTCAAGCGCATGTTGAACTGAAAATTAATAAAGCGTATATATCGTACAGTGCAGGCATAGGAACAAGAAATCGCTACGTATCTGATAACATCACTTACGTGTTAAAATGTATCTGTCCCGGCTGTGATGTGTCATCGGGTAACGCAAAGATGATGTGGCTCATGTACACACGCCGCTGTCCGCCTGCTTAGCTGGGTGGTAACGTACTTGCTTGTCATGCACTGGGCCTGGGTTCGGTTTCCGGCCGGATTGGAGATTTTCTCCGATTGGGGACTGGATGTTGTATTATCCTTATCACCGGCCGCAAGTCGCCCTATGTGACGCCAGCTGTAAAAAGACTTGCACTTGGCGGCCGGACCCGATTGGGACATCCCGGCCAACGATGTTGTACAGATTAGGGACGTGAAAATACGCAAATGAGTGGAATTACATAACAGTATGTAAACTTTGACAGTGAGAATTCCGCACAGTGTGAATCCGTGATATGCTGCAACTAGAGTCTCTAGACGCCTTGTACTGGGATCATAGAGAGCCCGGATAAGCTGCTGGAAAACACACTTCCATGCGGTTTGTAGGTGCGTTGCACGGGGACCATAATTGTGGCGGACTACATCACAGATATGTTCCAAGAGGTGTTAGGCGAACGTAGAGGCCAGCGAAGCTATGATACCCGTCGCTCTTCGAACGAGACTCGCACGCTCTTCCCTACTTGTAGCCAGGCGTCATCTTGCTCAAATTTGGCTTGTGGAACTGCCTGCAAAAGGGGCAGTGTATCGGGATCTAAAACGTTGCTGATGCAGTGGTTACTGTTCAGACTGCCCTCGGTGCGGAGGACGTGAGATCATACATTGTAGCTAAAGGAGCCCCAGACAGTGACGCAAGGAGTTTGTCTGCTATATCGCTCAACAATGCAGTCTGCCAGACTGCTTTCACGACGGTAGCGACTAATACGGCCATCACTACAGGACAACTTAAAACAGAACTCGTCCAAAAGCATTACAATTCGCTAGTCAAGGGTCTGAAGGCTTGTTGGTTTTTGGTCAATGACAGCCGAAGAAATGGCATGCGTGGCACCAGTCAAGCCCCTCAATAGACACCGTCTGAGCGTCAACGCAGCCAGGTCCTCACCTATTTCAGTGCTCCAACATCGAGCCAATGCTGTGGACGCAGCTGTTCTGTCGGTTGCGGTCGTGCGGACAAGGCGGTGATCTTCCCGCGCTGTGGCCTCACTGAGTGGTAAAATACCCGCCAGTCGCTGTGTACGATCCTTCTCTGTTCACTGGCTCCACCCAAACATCGTCGTTGTTGTAGCGTGTTCTGAACGAACTTCAAAGTCCAGGAGCGGATAATCCGTTTTACGAAGTCCAATCATTCCGCCCCACTCGAACTCGATGCACACCGGCACTTCCTTGTACGTTTCGGCTCGGTCTGATGACTGTGTACCGACTGAGCGTGCTCCAACCCTGACCTGTCCGGTGACACAAAAGACGGCTCTCCGGAGCTTATGTGCACGTCAGCTCTCAAGAATTTCATTCACTGTTGTACTCATTATCCGATTTCGAAGTTATTCAGACCATACCTTCTAGGAGTTGCAATTTTCACAGATAGTAACGTATTTCGGTCGATTTAAACGTCACCTCTAACACTATGGTGTTTGTCACAGCTGGAGAAACAGTTGCGACAAACTTACTTCCGTACAGCACGACATTGTGTCGCAATGTTTCAAAATTTGATTCTTTGTAGAAAAGTTAATTCATCCGACAAAATCTCGATTGCCACAAGGCCAATAATTTCATTGTTTACTACCCGAAACCACTTATACATAGCATAATTGTGATTTTATAAGTTGGATAAACTTTTTAAAAACCCAAAATCGAAAAACTGCCAATGATTGAGCAACACCGGTGGTACAAATTGCTATACAATTTGTTTTAATGATATCGACTAACACTAAGAAAAACGTGAACCATCTATATCCAAATGGAGATATAACGATTATTTCTACCCAAGAAGAAGAAAGGGATAAAAAGAAGAATAGGAAGAGCACGGTAATACTGTGAATATAACTCTTTGTATCAATGGTTTGTTGGTGAAGCGAACTGACAAAAGCAACAAGACTAGAGAATAATCCTTATGTCTGTATTTTCATAGACGGCTTCAAATGTGTAAATTCGTTCGAAGCACAGGAATTAGATTAAACGTTATGGTGCAATAGAAATGTTTCTAACACGTATCAGATTCATAGCCACAGAGTGTAAGGAAAAGTTTTCAGGTGCTGATGACTGCAGCTTAGCAAAGGAGGAAGACTGGCTACCCTTGTGTAGGCACCCATGGTAGCGTCAATGTAAGCCTAGTGGAATTCGTGTTCATCTCGCCGGAATTCTGTCAGCTTCAAACATTGCAGCTGATAGTTTGGGTCTAGCTTCTCCACATCTGGAACCGTCAGAGAGATGGGGAAGTTGTCTGACGTCAGCCGCTTATATGAAAAGGACGAGGCGAGGCGAGGTGAGGTGACGCAGACGCTTTCGCACGCACAGTCTCTGGATCGACTTCCGCGGCTCCTCGGCCGTGGCCGACATGGAAACACGTCTTCATCTTCGCAACTGCTCCGAGCCCCTTACTTCCGTTTCTCAAGATTCTGACGTACCGACACGCAGTTCTTGGGGCACGTCTTCCCCCTTAACGTTGCGCAGTATTCACGTGTACAACGTTGCAAGTGAAAGCCCAGCTGCATGAAAATCATCTAAACCTCTCTCCAAATACGACTGCATGACGTAAACCAGCGCATAGAATGACTGTTTGACTTGATATCGGTTTTCCTCTCATAGTGAGTTGTTCCTTGTCTCCTAAGCATCTAATGTCTTTCCCTAGGTCGGTACAATTCACACAAATTGTTAGAGCCACATACACGTTCTAGTTCACACGGAATCATCATACCGTTGCAGCCACAGGCTGAGTGACCCACTTACAATATTCAGCTATTGTTGATGGGAAAAGAAATCCGATAGAGGACCAACTGAAGAATACAAATGATATTTGATTTACGTTTTGGTTTTAGAACTTAATTAAACATAATAGAAACATAATCAAATTTTTAAGACACATCAGCTCGTTTACGATTTATTCCTGTCATTTTAGCAATTTTATTTTGACGGATTCGTACGATGATGACAGTTTATTCCCAAAATATCTGTCAGGATGTATTTTAATAATTCAAACAGTAGTGAAGGTTCCTCGTGACAGATTTATGTACCAATCGGAATGAGATGGTTGCCTTACCCCAGTAAGTGAAGTAGAATGAACCAACCAAAACATCGCCAACGAGACAGAACATTATTCGACTGGCAGTGAAAGTTATTCGGCAGTAGAGTGGTAAAAAAGTTTACAACTGTACGTGTTACACGTACATTGTTTGGTACAAGTTCCTTATCTGTGGATATTGTAAATTTGAATCAATCAAAAGTATCCTTCTATTTACACGGTGCCTGTTGGTAGACAAGGAAATGCTGACAAGGAAATGCTCATAAATTGGTTACACTGAACTAGCCAGCTACACAGTCTAATTGTGTGTCACCGGCCGGCTGCTGTGCCGATCGGTTCTAGGCGCTTCAGTCTGGAACCGCGCGACTGCTATGTCGCAGGTTCGAATCCTGCCTCGGGCATGGATGTGTGTGATGCACTTAGGTTAGTTAGGTTTAAGTAGTTCTAAGTTCTAGGGGACTGATGAGCTCAGATGTTAAGTCCCATAGGGCTCAGAGCCATTTGAACCATTTTTGTGTCAGGACCGAGGAGAAAAGAATGAATCCAAGCGAAAATGCGAGGGGAAAACAAACCGAATGATCATGTTTGCGAACTTAGCTAATGAATCAATGATACGTGCTAAACGATGCATTTGACACATAGACAGGTAAGTGAACACTTTCCAGTATTCAATCAGATCTGATGTCACCGACAAATTAGATGTCTTTACAGACTAAATTTTACAACAGTAGCACGCAAAAATACTTTCTTTACTTGTAGAGAACAACAGGGATAACAGATAAACGTATTTCTGATCTAGAGGAATTGAAATGCAGTTTGACTTCGATTAAGAGCTACGATATAAGCAGATTCGAGGTCTCCTTGTTTGCGTTTCGGCAGCGCCGACTTCCTAACGTTTTTTACAATGCTTTCTTCGTGAAGGTCATAGAGTATTCTGTGAACTCGGTTCCACTTTAAGTAGTGCGTTTCCTTACCGAGATATGTACTGGCTTGCTCATCAAATACGAAAAAATCGAACGTGAATCATACCAGTGACATTATGCTTAATTTATAACGTATGTTTCTTACAGAATCGATATTCCCTCCGTCGGTGACCATATTGTGGTGGCCAGAGCATGAATCGACAGACCAATGTAATACAACTGATATCGTTGGGGACGCTCTCTAATGCAGCTGTCTGTTAACTCCTGGCTAAAACGTACACCGAATAAAGAATTATCTACCTTCATCCACAGGCTTTGCTAAAACCTGTGTTTCGCGTTGGCGTCCACCTGACACGGTTGTGTATGAAAGATCTGTTTTGAAGCACTCTAGAGGATTGTCCTCAACAAACCTGCTCCGCAGAGCAGAACTGCGTAAGACTTTCATAGACGCCCCATGTGACACCAATTTTCGTGCACAGTCGGAGACGAAAAAAGATAAAATTTCAAGTAAAAAGTATCACCATTTCAGAAGTAAGAAGAAAAACCGACTTCAAATTTAAGGAAATGTTCAAAACTGGTTCAAATGGCTCTGAGCACTATGGGACTTAACTTCTAAGGTCATAAGTCCCCTAGAACTTAGAACTACTTAAACCTAACTAACCTAAGGACATCACACACATCCATGCCCGAGCCAGGATTCGAACCTGCGACCGTAGCGGTCGCGCGGTTCCAGACTGTAGCGCCTAGAACCGCTCGGTCACCGCGGCCGGCAAGGAAATGTATTTCGACATTAATCTTATAGTGAACTGCTTGCAGGCAATAACGGAGTGTTTGAAAACCTTTGTCGAATGTTACATCTGTTCAATCTGTACAAGAAATACTGAAGAACATTAAAATAGGATTATTATATCTTAGAAAGAAAGGTTCGCCTCTTAGTAACTGCAGGGTCCTCTACGGCCTTGATCCATCTGTTGTAAACATCCATTCAAACTATATCAACGATTGTCACTGAAGTTTGGTCTGATACTTTCAGGTGTGTTGCAAATGTTTTGCTCTTCGCTCGTTTATAAGAAGTACACTCCTGGAAATGGAAAAAAGAACACATTGACACCGGTGTGTCAGACCCACCATACTTGCTCCGGACACTGCGAGAAGGCTGTACAAGCAATGATCACACGCACGGCACAGCGGACACACCAGGAACCGCGGTGTTGGCCGTCGAATGGCGCTAGCTGCGCAGCATTTGTGCACCGCCGCCGTCAGTGTCAGCCAGTTTGCCGTGGCATACGGAGCTCCATCGCAGTCTTTAACACTGGTAGCATGCCGCGACAGCGTGGACGTGAACCGTATGTGCAGTTGATGGACTTTGAGCGAGGGCGTATAGTGGGCATGCGGGAGGCCGGGTGGACGTACCGCCGAATTGCTCAACACGTGGGGCGTGAGGTCTCCACAGTACATCGATGTTGTCGCCAGTGGTCGGCGGAAGGTGCACGTGCCCGTTGACCTGGGACCGGACCGCAGCGACGCACGGATGCACGCCAAGACCGTAGGATCCTACGCAGTGCCGTAGGGGACCGCACCGCCACTTCCCAGCAAATTAGGGACACTGTTGCTCCTGGGGTATCGGCGGGGACCATTCGCAACCGTCTCCATGAAGCTGGGCTACGGTCCCGCACACCGTTAGGCCGTCTTCCTCTCACGCCCCAACATCGTGCAGCCCGCCTCCAGTGGTGTCGCGACAGGCGTGAATGGAGGGACGAATGGAGACGTGTCGTCTTCAGCGATGAGAGTCACTTCTGCCTTGGTGCCAATGATGGTCGTATGCGTGTTTGGCGTCGTGCAGGTGAGCGCCACAATCAGGACTGCATACGACCGAGGCACACAGGGCCAACACCCGGCATCATGGTGTGGGGAGCGATCTCCTACACTGGCCGTACACCACTGGTGATCGTCGAGGGGACACTGAATAGTGCACGGTACATCCAAACCGTCATCGAACCCATCGTTCTACCATTCCTAGACCGGCAAGGGAACTTGCTGTTCCAACAGGACAATGCACGTCCGCATGTATCCCGTGCCACCCAACGTGCTCTAGAAGGTGTAAGTCAACTACCCTGGCCAGCAAGATCTCCGGATCTGTCCCCCATTGAGCATGTTTGGGACTGGATGAAGCGTCGTCTCACGCGGTCTGCACGTCCAGCACGAACGCTGGTCCAACTGAGGCGCCAGGTGGAAATGGCATGGCAAGCCGTTCCACAGGACTACATCCAGCATCTCTACGATCGTCTCCATGGGAGAATAGCAGCCTGCATTGCTGCGAAAGGTGGATATACACTGTACTAGTGCCGACATTGTGCATGCTCTGTTGCCTGTGTCTATGTGCCTGTGGTTCTGTCAGTGTGATCATGTGATGTATCTGACCCCAGGAATGTGTCAATAAAGTTTCCCCTTCCTGGGACAATGAATTCATGGTGTTCTTATTTCAATTTCCAGGAGTGTATATTTTACAAGGCATTTTAATCATTGTATCAGCTGTTACTGGTATAAGCTCCAAGATAAGAGACGACAGTCGAGAAACTGGTTACATTGTTTACAGTACAGTTATTTACAGAACTATTTTACTTTAATTTTGGATTGCTACTGTGACTGTTTATATGAATGTGAAAAACAAATGTAAATCTGGTTCAGTCGAAAGTGGTTTGAGTACCACAGTGCTTTACTAGGTATGGTCCTGTTGGAGGTGGCATGCCATTGTCTTGCTCTTACCTCTGAACTGACTCACCTGCCGGTTACAGGGGAAACTACATTTAAACGCGGATTCTGACCACGGTACGACTTGGCATTGTCACATTAACAAGTCACTGGCCAAGGTGAGAGACGTGAGAGAAAAAAATCCTGAACCGACAAGGACAAAACCTTACGCTTTTAGTTTCGGAGTGCGGCACTTGCATATTTTTCTTTTTCTGTTTTACTTTTTCTCTTTTTCTTCCCTTTCTTCTTTTCCGAATTTTTCCTTTTTTCTATTTCTTCTTCTGTTTCTCTTTTTTTCTTTTTCTTCGTAGTTTTCTGTGATTATCTGTTGCCTTTCGTCTTCTGTTTTCTTTTCTATTTTTATTTCTGTTTTTCATTTCTTTTTTATTGCTTCATTTCCTTTTTTTTTCGTTCCCTTCATTATCTCTTCTTTTTGCTCCTTTCTTTTTGTTTCCTTCTTCGCTTTTATTCTTTTCTTTCTCTTATTTCACCCACTGAGCCACAAGTCATAATATTTACTGTCGAATACAATTGCTGTATTTCTAGCAAGGTTGGGTTGAAACAGGTTTCTAACTTTTAAGTGATTACAATAACTGTTAGAGAAACTGTCTTAAGTTGCGTAGGTACTAGTTTCGGACGACTTCTACATTATGAAATCATCCATGTACAGAAGTCTTGGATCGCAATCAGATGTGCATGTAAGTTATTTACCACAAAACATCTAAAAGTCGCAATATACAATGTAGCATCCACATGTGGACACATTGTACGTCAAAACGTAAGTTTATGTTTTACCATATGGCACAGTGATATTTACGCGTGTTCGCTATATAGTATATTGCCATGTTTACATGTTTTGTGGTCAAAAACT
Organism: Schistocerca piceifrons; assembly: GCF_021461385.2. Taxonomy (NCBI): domain Eukaryota; kingdom Metazoa; phylum Arthropoda; class Insecta; order Orthoptera; family Acrididae; genus Schistocerca; species Schistocerca piceifrons. The sequence continues at coordinate 602,520,387 of NC_060140.1, read as the reverse complement.
TGCATGCGCCTCTGGTTGTAATGCGAGACTTCTGTACGTAGATGATTTCATAATGAAAAAATCGTCCGAAGCAAGTCATCAATAAATAAATAAAACTTCCTACTCAACTTACTACGGTTCCACTAACAGTTATTGTAATCGAATACAAGTGGTTGCACTAACAGTAAAACTAAAATGAGCAATACATAAACACTCTTACTTACAATTACAAAATATGCTGCAATTTTACTTACCTAAAAAAAAAGAAAAAGAAAAAAGAAAAAAAAAAAAGAAATCTCGCTTGACGTCGAATGGCGTTATGTTCCATACTGCTTGACGACAAACTTTATAAAGTTTTAATATCTCCGGAATTTCATATCAGACATTTCCTTTTTGAGGTAAATAAACATAATAAGTTACAAAAATTAATGATAGAAATTCCAAGCTCCTCTGATTGCTGTGTTGAGACATAAACTCAAAGTCTTTTTGCAACTCGAAGCTATTTGAACCGTTCCCGAGGAATTTTTATAAAAATACGATAGGCAATTTAACAGACTCGATCACAGTATCGCACATTGCACCAACTGAACATTTAAGTCATCGACATCATTGTAGTTGTCAGTAAGGATAATATCATGGCACGGAATATGATACTTTCATTAGTGCTCGTATATTTGCTGCACTTGATCACTCCTCTCAATTACAGCAAATCCAGTATAGTTCTCTCCTTGTAAAGATAATGAGCGGGTAGTAAACTAGTATCACATGCGTATTAAGGCTACATGTCATATATTTAAAGAGCACTTTACTACATGCTAACCGTAGTTCTGTAATAGCCGACATGAACAGCACAAAATGATGTTCATCTCTCTTAACGCCGCAGGTGCTGAGCGGTGCATCTTGTATTACATTCATAACGTTGTCCAGGTAGTTTTGCTGGCAATTATTTCTGTAATACATCTCTGAAAATCTATTATGTTACATTTCAGAAAACAGCAGTTATCGTCTTTCAACAGAGAAGCTTTTCTACACCATCAACAGACAACAACATTATTACCTTCGTAGTCTTTCAAAATGTAAAATACTATCGCTTATATCTTTAACATTGATCGTGGCATGACTTCCAACACTTCCATAATGTGAAGCATCTGTGTCGCAAGCATCTCTTCCTCACGCCTACATAGTAATCACTGTGAAAATATTCATTCTCAAACATAATAATGCATATTCATATCCAGTAGTCGCCAGTACAACCTACGTGAACATTCACCGACCGGATTCTTTGAAGCGCGGAGACCAAATCTGCAGTTTTTCAACGCAAAGTGTCGTCTTAACGAAGAGGAATCTTCAGACGTAAAACTGACTTCGTGCGTACCCCTAAGAAATGTTATAGGACCATTATTCTCTTTTTAGAATTCCGGACCTCAATCAGTAAAAACGGAATTCTTATGGGATGACGTTAGTGTCAGCCTGTTTGTCCATCTGACTGTTAAAAACCCTTTTTCTCAGGAACAGTTAGATGTATCAAGCTGAAATTTATGCCATATACTAAGGTCTATAATACCTAGGCACTGTAATAAACATAATGTTCTAAGTCAATGCAACCAAAAGATAGGGCCATTTATGTCATGCAGTTTCACACTCCAAAACTCACTCATCAAAAGCTGTAGGGTACTTCCCGTTGGTCTAGAATCGGAGAATTTTGAAATAAGTAAGAGTTTACTGTACAAGTAAAGGAAAAAATCTGGAAATATTAATTTGTAATTTTATCATATGGAAAAAAAATGTCATTTGCTATCTGGCTGTCTGTCTACCTGTCCGTCAGTTAAGTCCCATTTTTCTCAGGAACTGGAAGCTATATCGTGTTGAAATTTATGTCGGCTACTAAGGTCTATAGTCCCTTGGCGGTGAAAAAATGGTAAATTTCTAAGTCAATTCAAGCAGGAGATACGGCCATTTATGTTATATACTTTGATATTAGAAAACTCACTCATCAAAATGTATAAGATATTTCCCGTTGCTCTAAAATCATGGAGTAAGGTAATAGGTAAGGTTTTACTGTACAAGTGAAGGAAGAAACCAGAAAACTGTTAATCTGTCTCTATCCCACACGAAAAAATGTTTATTTCACCGTTTGTTATCCGGCCTCGAACTTGAAAGGCTTGGAATCCCTGGTACTGATATCTTGCCGGTATCAATGTCGATAACAAGGCAAAAATCGGAGAGATTCTCGATTCTTGGAGTGGATGAACTGAATGCATATATAATCACATTTATACGGAACCCTCAGTGGGCGAGCCCAGCTCACACCTGACCAGCTTTGTTCTCTTTGTTCACGCATTTTCTCATTTCTCAGGGTCGGCTTTCCTCATCACGCGGCACCTTCTATCCTGCTGGTAGGCATAATGTTCACTCTTAGCTTCTTCATATCACTTTGGATATTCGTCAGTCATCAGGTGTTCTTTCTCTCTTTGTAACCATAGACAGAGATTGGAATACGTCAAGCAAATAATTGAGGACGTAGGTTGCAAGTGCTACTCTGAGATGAAGAGGTTAGCACAGGAAAGGAATTCGTGGCGGGCCGCATCAAACCAGTCAGTAGACTGATGACAAAAAAAAAACTATAGATAGGCGCATTTTAACGACATAGTCCTCTATTTCCATGTAACCTCAGCCTAGAGTGAGAGAATTTTCGTTAAAAGCTATCTGCTATGAATTCTTTTCACCGAAATAAAAATCAGCCGTCAGTTGCACAAAACCATTACTTTTACTTTTCCGGTTTCAAAGATTATGCTGTCATCTTCAGAAGTTCAATGCAGGTGGAAATCGTAGGTAAAGTCACGACGAATTAGGCTCAGACTATAACGACCTTCTAAAAAGGTTAATTAAGAAATATAAAAAGTTTGTTAAAGCATATGTACAATAGTTAAGCGTTAGAAAAGAATGAGAAGTTAAAAACGAGTGTACAATCCGTCGTAAAAAGCCATACCTTCATTAAAGAACATTAAGCTGTGACACTTCGCCAACAACTTTCAACAAATTATTTATATTTTTACATAAATCTTTTTAGGATGTCTTTCTCGTTCGATCCTTGTTTCACTTCAGTTTTCTTATGGTTTAAACCTGGACTAAAACTCTGTAGATGACAGATAAATCTGTTGAAACCAATGAAGTGAAATTAAAATGTTGTGTGAAAAGAATACACACTGCATGTGTTGAAGAGCAGCTGTGAATAAAAATCCTGTTAAATCATGTCGTACTTTGTCTTTCGATGTTATTCCTCTCGACAGCAAATTTCTGTTGTATGAATCTTTTGTTCGTGAGCATTTTTTGATGCCCAGATTTTATTGCCGGACAACAGAGCTAGTGTTACAGCTGTTTTTTAAATGTTGCCTATGACTTTATGGACGTCTTTGTATCGCGTTGAACCTCGGAAAGTATACGTCACTTGTGGCAGCCGGATGTTATTGTTTCTGTTATGTCCGCTTCAATTTATCCGTCCTCCGACATTACTGATACCAGATACATAAAGTTTTTAACTCACCGTTACGAAGCTTGACATCTTTCGCTTCTTTGTTATCGAGGCTGACGTTGGACTCATGAACTCGGTCTCCGTTCTATTGGTGCTTACTTCATATCTTGCAAGCGCCTTCCTCCACTCCTCAAGTTCTCTTTGAATTTGCTAGATGTTATAAGATATAATGGCCACCTTATCAGCTTACAGCAGGTATCACGGTGTTACTTTCTGTATCTTTGCAGTTAGATAATTCATTACAACAGTAAACAAAATAAATAACCTAGTGGATAATATTGGAAGTTTCAATACGCTGATAGCCGATGTTGCTACTAGATACAGAGAAGTTGTAACGCTAGGACATTGTATCTAAATTCAGGAAGACCTAGAGAACATCGAGGCTTGTTACAGGTATTGGCAGTTGACCAACGATATAAACAAATGCAATACATTGCGCCAAAATAGTCATTAGCAACTGCGTAGAATCATATTATATTCCATACGATTGCAAGAAACATCGCAGTTCAGCTATACAGACGGAGACTACTTACGTAATGGAAACCTAAAAGGAACCGGCTGAAAAATACATGAATAGGTCCGAGAAGGTGAATGTTCATGCTGCATGTCGCTACTAAAAAGCACGGAAGAAACAAACAGTTTCTAAAGTCTTACAAAATAAAACGCTATCAGCCGCATGAAGATGAGAAGCTCTACTAACAACGCTTTTGCACATAGAATGTAAAATACGTTTGTAGAATGAAGCATAAGTAGCGGTATTCTTTATCCTTTAACTTATGAAGCTGCTCTGTCCGGAACAAAGGTATGTAATGTCTCAGCGATGTGTCATCGTCACTTTCCCAATACGCAATCCAGTTGTTTTTCCATCAGTCTTCTGGCTGGTTTGATACGGTGCCATCCTTTTCATCTCAGACTCGCACTTGCAACCAATTCCCTCAATTATTTGTCAGATGTGTCCCAATCTCTGTCTTCCTCCACATTTTTTGCGCTCTATATCTCCCTCTACTACCACGAAAGTCATTCTCTGGTGTCTTAACACATTTCCTATCCTATCTCCTCTTTTGTCAGTATTTTCATCGCTGAGTCTGCGGGCAACCTCTTCCTTCCTTACTTTATCAGTCCATCTAATTTCCAACGTTCTTGTGTAGCACCATATCTAAAATACTCTGATTCTCTTGTGTTCCGGTTTTCCCACAGTCAATGTCTCACTGCCATACAACGTGCACGAAACGTGCTATAACGAGCATATTCATTCTTCCCGTAGTCATCCCCTTCTCTCTACATTTTTAGGAAATAAATACAGTGACTGTCTTTTTACCTCGGTGTTGCTTGCGGTGTTGATTAATATAGCGTATGCAGCTGTATTAATCGACGCTACTTGTTTATGTGTGACTTCACCTAGCAAACATCCACCACTATAAAGAACTAATGGTAGTCTCCAAAGAGTGTGAAAGTAGCTACAAGGAATGAGGCCAGCATCACCGACCGCTTCCCTTAAGACTTATCTCCAGACACGAATCATCTGTAACGCTCTTGCTAAGCAATCTCTACTCTCTGGCGGCTCGATTGCTGCCAGAGATAAAGCGCTCAAGTCTCTCGTGATTCACGCAGGCTGAATAATAAATCCTTGCAAAAGTCAAAGCACTTTAAGACGGCCTTTGACCTCTGGTACTTGTTGCTCAAGTTGTGAGCGAAATTTTTGTACAAAGCTCACTCTCCTGCGTGACAGTTACACAGATACTCGCCATTAATTGGCGGCCTCAGGGTATCATCATGGGCCAAACCACTACCAACAGGACTAGCTCATTACGTCTGTCTTTATGATGGTGCATCTGTCGTTGAGATCTTTAATCAAGTGCAATATCTTGCGCAATTGGTGACTGTCTAGACTTAGCAGTTCGTGAAAATTCTATCAAGGAATTTCACGGGTCGTCCTACATACTGTCGTCATTCATAAAGTTTTTCGTAGTGTCTTACGGATGCAAGCCATAATATACGTTGATCGTAATACGACGGTTGAGAGTACTTAGAGGGTCTTCTGCTCCTTTTTGGACAGCTGTGCCGCTGTTTATTTATTCCTTTTTCCAATGTGTAGTATGAACAACACAAATACAATGATTTATAAAACCAGGAAATTTAACAATTTTCTAGCTGAACTTCATACAAACATCTCTAATATACCTTTTTAAAGCTTCTCTTAGGGTTTTGAAATACTATGAGGTGACAAAAGTCATGGAATAGCGATATGCACATGCACCGATGGCGATAATATCACCTAAGCAAGGTACAAAAGGGGAGTACGTTGGTGAAGCGGTCTTTTATAATCAGGTGATTCATGTGAAAGGCTTTCCGACGTTATTATGGCCGCTCGACGGGAATTAAGAGACTTCCAACGCGGAATGGTAGTTGGAGCTAGATCATGGGACATTCTTCGGAAATCGTTAGGAAATTCAATATTCCGAGATCCATAGTGTCAAGAGTGCGACTAGAACACCAAATTTCTGGTATGACATCTCACCATGGACAACGCAGTGGCCGACGGCCTTCACTTAACGACCGAGAACAGTGGCATTTGCGTAGAGTTTCCAGTGTTAACACACAAGAAACACCGCTTGAAACAACCGCAGAAATCAATTTGGGAGGTTCGACGAATGTATCCGTTAGGACAGAGTGGCGAAATATGTCGATAATGGGCCTGTGATCGCATCGGTTAGACACTATAATACTGAAAAACTGTGACCTGGTTAGGTGAGTACCGATTTTAGTTGGTATGATTCCAGTCTGCCACAGACTCCACTAAGAAACGGACGCAGGTTTTCAAGAAGGCACTGAGCAAGCTGGTGGTGGCTCCATAATAGTGTGGGTTGTGCTTACATGGAATGGACTGGGTCTCTGTCCCGACTAAACCTGATTATTGACTGGAAATGGTTATGTTCGGTAGCTTGGATACGATTTTGAGCCATTCAACGATGGAATTTTTATACGCCATGTCACCGGGCCACAACTGTTTGCGTTTATTTTGAAGAACATTCTGGACAATTCAAGCGAATTATTTGGCCACGTAGATCACCCGACACGAATCCCATCTAACATTTCTGGGACACAATCAAGTGGCCATTTCGTGCACAGAATCCTGAACCGGCAACATTATTGCAATTGTGGGCGGCTGTAGAGGCAGCTTGGCTTAATATTTCTGCAGGGAACTTCCAACGACTTCTTGAATCCATGCCATGTCGCGTTGCTGCACTACGTCAGGCAAACGAAACTCCGACACGATATTAGGAGGTATCCCATGACTCGTCACCTCAGTGTTCGGCATGAGGTGCACTCTAGAAGTATTCATTTGGCAGACCGGTTTTCGGGTTGCGGACAGTTTGCCATACAGACCTGTATCCCTATATTACCAAAGGCGAATGCCGGGTAGTGCTCTTGAAAATACGCGGTCGATTTCCCTCCCTGTCCTTTCCCAATCATGCTTGTGCCCAGTCTCTAATGATCTCATCCTCCATTTGATGTACAGACAACGTACGTATGAACTCTATTTGCTTGAAAAACTATAAATCATTTTCCGTCTATATTTGATTGTAACGAATTAAACTGTTAATGTCACTACCGTTATCTAGGATTTCTACTGGGAACTAAAAGGTAGAACATAATTAGTAAAAATGTATTACGCAGATATTTTTAGATATTTATATTTTGTTAGTTGAATTATTTTTAGAAAAATTCTTTTTTCTCTATATATGATCTATAACTACACGTTGAAATTATTACTTAATATGAGGATTGTTCGCAAACACTCAGGTTGTGAAGTTTGGGAATTATTTATGTGGCACTAAATTTGCACAATAGCTTTAGGTATACTTAGAAACTAGTTTTACTCACTTTTTGACTAAACTGCCACATGTGTTCCGACTTCTGGTGAGTCAAAGTACGGACATTCATTTACCATCACCGCACAAGTATTTAAGCACATCGCTTACAATCGTTGACCCCATCATCGTCTGCAAAAGTCTTTGGAGAAAGAATTTCTTCATCTTTGGAAACGTTGAAGGACACTTTCAGTAAGATCTGAACTGTACTACGGATGATCCGAAACTTCACAGCCAAATGACGGCAGAAGGCGAGCAATGGCTGTTAAGCAGCACTCGTTGTACGGACGGCTGTTGTGCAGTACACAGACGCTCACGGCAGCTTTCGTCGCTGTTGAGCATGAATATCGGGACGAAATTTTTGTAACATCTCACAGCAGTCATCAGGCCTGATAAAGAGTCCTCGAAGGAAAAAGTAGTTGAGGAGACGTTCTTTCCTATCTTTAAAAGCGGATGCCGTGGTACTTCAATTGCGGTTTTAATTATTTATGATGACTGTGTATGGCGCTAAGCAATTTATGACAAATATTTTCTTGCGGGTAGTGAGCTTCTTAACTTTCATTACCACCACAAATCCGCCTCGAAATAGTAGTACGAAGTTTTCAATTTGTGGGATTTTGAATTTAGTTAACTGCGCCATAAAACATACGGCATATAATCAGAATAATACAGAGAGAATTTCAGTCTGGTACTATACACATTAACAGCTCATTACAAATAGATGTTACATAATGAAATGGATTTTAAATGTTGTCTGACTAATATGTAGCCACCTCATGGGCTTGATGGGTAGCTGCCATTAGTTCTTTTAGGGATCTTTTGTTGGCAGAGCTTGCAGATGAGGCGATGATCCATGGTTCGTTCTTCTCCACATTAGCAAAGGGTGAGGTCGCAAGAAAATCCACACTTCTTCTGGTTGGTCTTTCACCTGCTGAATTTAGATCATAGCCTGTTGAGAGTTTTCCATTTCGACCAACTCTCTTCATGGTCAGAAGGCAATTTCTCAAATAGTACCGTCCATTCTCTTATGTTGCGGCCTCGGTTACACCAGGAATTTAGTTTGAATTCTGAAGGTTGTTCAGTAGGGATTTCTGTGATATGGAGGATACTTCGTCTTGATTAGAGAGGGGCAGTTGCTAGTGAGTACCCACACAGAGAATGCTTTATTCCTTTTAGTGCAACGGAACCAAAACTGAGGTTTAGTGAAGTGTTGGGCATCATGCAAAAAGTTCAGTATTTGACAACACCGAAAGTTGTGAAAAATAATATTTGCTCCAGTATTTGTTGACTCGTTCTCCTAATTTATGGACAATCCTCCGAAACTGGGCACGTATCTGCTTTTTCGACGGGATGTTAAAGAGAAAGAATGAGGAAAGAGAACATTTGTAAACAGTGTTTATCTTTAGTATTATCTTTCTGCAAGAGTAATAAATGGAAAATGATTAATCCATTGAAATACAAAACAAAAAAAAGTACGTGGTGTTTAAGCAAAAGACATCTAATAAAAATTTGATATCTCATGAAAAGTAAAAGCTCTCCAAAGAAACAACGCTAATCGTTTTCTAAGGTTAGTCAACAACGTCGTCTATATGAAGGAATGCACTACAAGTGTCCGGACCGAACGTGAGGGCAATATTTTACAAGCTATGGGATGTGAAAAAGTGCAATTGATACGAGAAAAGAAGGTAAGAAAGTAATTTTTTAAGGAGAAAGAAATTCACATTGAAGATATGAAGCATATTGTTAACCAACGAAACTTTTCACTGTGGTGAAAGTAATTAAACAGCCACCAGCGCTTCAGTTTTCTCAGGAAATCCGTAAAATTCGTTATTCAAACTTCAAGTGCCTTTCTGTAACATTTTCTTTGGAGGTTTACACCTGAAAACGAAGAATTTCTCGAATGTCATTACACATCTAAGGAAACAGCATTTTTCTCGCGCGTACTACCTATCTCTTAATTGCGTGAAAACTGCCAAGGTAAGCTGTGGAACATTGCAAATATTAATCCCACTGAAACATAAAAATTAATAAACGATGGATAACGTGTGTTGTGCGCGACGAGTTTAATAACATTACTCGTCACCAATTACTGTGTGATTTAGCGCAAGTGAGCCAATATATTCACGAGAAGTAATATTATGATGGAGCTTCCAAGAGGTAATCGTTGCTCCCTCTGAATAATTAGACCTTTTAGATCCAAGAACGGATACCTGCATCTCCTGCGAGTTCATTATTCCACGCTCATAATATTATGCGCTGGTCCGATCGGAGGGGACCGGTTTTCACAATAAAATACGTCAGCATTAATTAATCCAACCTTCAGGAAAGTTACATCTTTAACACACACACATCTCACCAATCGTGCGCTGCTTTGTTGAACATGGATTTCGCTATACTCAGAACCGTCCGTTTCCCATAAATCTATCAAAGATTATCTTGACAATGATGTCACAATAGCGTACTGTGGCATTCATAACTTCAGTGAACTGGTGGAATGTTCTGAAGTTCATCCCTCCGTCCTGCAGCCAAGTAACGGATGTCAGTTTTTTCATTAATTGTCTTCGTGTGTTGTGCAAAGTCACTCAGATTTCAATGAGGTTACACATAGTAGAAGATATTTGTTTCTTGTATTTACACCAGTCATCCATGTAAGTGCATTTACTATTTCCTGTCTCCTAGATTTGGCAATTGCAACTTGTTTCACCATTCATTGGGTACTTCAGAAGGAAGGAGACCAACGTTAAAGGAATAGTACGGACCATAATGAAGGGAACACCTCACTTAGTCAAGTATTCTAGCTTAAACTGTTCCCGAGATACAGCTGAAAGTCACGGTGTTTGCTGTAGTGACCATTTGACAGCCCACGGCACCTGGCCTTTCTTCTCTGATTTATTGTCTGTGGTAATAAAGATTGAATAACGATGCTTACAGTCGAAAAGTATGAAACGAAAGTGAAATTGCTTGTTCGCATTTTACGTACTTTTGCGCAAGTTAAAGAAGAAAAATTCTGTCTACATGAGCTGTAAATTCATTGCGTGGCATATTAAATAAAAAAAATAAGCGGAGAGCTAACGCTAACTGTGGGCGTTACAGTTCTTGTTTGCAGTGCTGCTGTCGTAAAACGGACAGCACAGTCATCTTATCTTACACCATATAATCGCCAAAGGTTTATCCCAATGTCATGAATAACGGACTTCCAGTCAAATCTTTCCTTTCTCTGCCTCTGTCTGTCCGAGCAGTCTCTTAGTTTTTACCTGCCCACGAGTCAAGTAAATGCAATTTGCTTGGGAGACGTTTTTGCGTACCAGCTATCGTTCGCCACTGCTACTGTAAATCCGTTGTCCTATCACAACTGTGGAACTGTAAGTTTTGGTTTGAATTTTCTCGGCAAATTTCGTTGAACTGTGATACCTTGTTCGCAATTTAAATCTATGTTGGCCCTTCCACTTGTGGTTATTTCTTTCTGACCATTTATAATTGTCTGCGGTCTGTTTGCTGAATGAAAAACAGATAGTTTGTTACCGATCGTAGGAACTATCCAAGTGCCGGCCGCGGTGGTCTCGCGGTTCTAGGCGCGCAGTCCGGAACCGCGCGACTGCTACGTCGCAGGTTCGAATCCTGCCTCGGGCATGGATGTGTGTGATGTCCCTAGGTTAGTTAGGTTTAAGTAGTTCTAAGTTCTAGGGGACTGATGACCGCAGCTGTTAAGTCCCATAGTGCTCAGAGCCATTTGAACCATTTTTTTGAACTGTCCAAGTCGCAATTGCACGCGTTGCGTCTACCTATTCTCCGCCGTCAACTGTTGCAACATTTCATCCTGAGAGTCGCCGAGAGATCTGGCTACTGAATTAGGCTGTGATGTTTTGTTGGTTATACGACGCTTCCTTAAATTTAATGCTGTCGAATATCATTAGTTTCATTACTTATTCTACTTGGTCAAATAACGTCATTTTTTGACAAAATCGCACCTAGTCTACCTCGCCTGGTAACGAGAAGAACGTGCTTTCAAGTAAAGTAAAATTACATCAGACTCAACATTTCTGACACTAAACACAAGTCCGAAATATGTCAAAGCTGAAACAAACAGTGACTGGTTGTCACACGCTATCGAATCTCTGGAGACTTCCTGTCGGATAAATGATGCTCCGAGCACTATACGCAGTATCCTGTTTTGATGAGATCAGTGGCACTATGAGAACCGTTACATAGCCACAATCAGTTTAGCTACGCCACTGCGTATTGATGTGACCATGTCAAAAACAAATGCATGCAGTGCAAGACAAATCGAACAAAGCGCTCCACAGCAATCTGTGCACAAACCAAATGTTTCACAGTCGAATAACTGAACTACTCACGGCGGCGTGGTAGAGCATGGTTCCCAAATCTAGAAAACACTAATTATCTCATGGCACCTGCGGAAGCAAGAAAGAAGCCTCCTCTGCAATCTTTTCAATGAAACTGGAGATTCTAGAATCCACAACAAGGGTTGAATTATGGCACGACCTAGTCCCGTTAAAGAAGTACCATTTTACGTTGTCAAATGCTGCTTCCAGGTCGACAAATTCTATGAAGGCGCCCCGGTTTTCCTTAAGTCATGTTTCCTTTACGTTGCAACATCAAAACTGCTTCTTTGGTCTCCTTGCCTTTCTTAAAGACTAACTGATCGTCATCTGAGAGATGTTCAATATCCTTTTCCATTTTTCTGTATATTATCCTTGTCAGCAACTTGGACGCATAAACCGTTACGCTAGTTGTGCCACAGCTCTTGAACTTATCTGGCCTTGCTATTTTCAGAAGCGTCTGGATGATGTTTTTCAGAAAGTCGGAGGTATGTATCCAGTTTCATACATCCTACATTCCAACTTGAATTGTCGCAAGGTTGCCTTATCTGTTTGCAAGTCTTCTAAAGCTATATTGAACTCCGCCTAACATTGAATCCATTACGTCTTCCGTATCGACTCCCATTTCTTCATCAAACTCGTTATCAGACAAGTCTTCCACCTCGTAGAGGCCTTCAGTGTACTCCTTCCAGTTACTTGCATCTGCTTTATCCTCTGTGTTAAGAAGAGCAATTCCTGCTGCACTCATTATTACCACCCTTGCTTTTACTTTCACCGGAGACTGTTTTCATCTTTCTTTACGCTTAATCAGTCCATCCGATAGTCATTTCTGTTTAGATTCCTTCACGTATTTCTCTCGGCCACTTCATCCTGGCTTCCCTGCACTTGCTATTTATTTTATTTCAAAGTGACTTTTACAGGGTGTTTCAAAACAAAATTACAGGTTATAAAGCTCTGTAGCATTTATTATATTCAACTTCCAATTGTAAATAATATATCAAATGAAATATCAACTGAAACAGTTTTTTTACAAGTGTTCAGTATGGGCACCATTCGTCACACAGTAAGTCGATAAGCGAGTTCTTCCCAAACCTTGATCAGAGTGTCTGGAATAATGTTACAACAGTGTCCTTTCCAAAGTAAAGTATATCAGATTAGAGGAGACTTATACAAAAAATCCCTTATGAACCCCTACAGGTCAAAACCGATGCTAAAAGTCGCATGGTGTCAGACCGTCTGTGAACGTGGAGGTGATGCAAAACAAATGTCATCCGGTCGGTTGCGGCCAACCTAGCGGTCGTGTACGTCGTTTAACCAGTCGCATACACAGTTGTGCCAGCGAGGCAGCAGAAGATCTTGTTGCCAAAAAGTTCTATGTTTCAGCTTCTTCCAGTTGAGGAAAGAGCCATAGTTCTAACGTATCAAGATAACAAACAGCAGTTACAGCTGATTCAGCGAAAAAAAGGTCCATAAACTTTCCATCGGAATGTGGCACAAAAGATATTCAGTTTAGGGGAATCTCCTTGCAACTGTACTATCTCCTGGGGATTTTCTGGCCACCATATGCGCACATTATGTATGTTCACATTTCCACTTAGGTAAAATGTCGATTCATCACTGAAGACGGCACCATCCAGAAAATCTTCATCGTCAAGCAGCAACATTTCGTTTGCAAAGTTGGCTCGTAAACCATAGTCTGAAGGCCTTAGAGCTTGTAACAACCACAAAATATATGGGAGTAGTTTTGAGTGTCTCCTTAAAAATCTCCACACAGGAGTCACTGGAAACGGTAATTCACAACTAGCCATCCCAAATGAATTCTTGGGGATACACGTGAAAAAGTCTCACTCGTTCAACACGCTCTTCAGGCACTCTTGGTCTTTCTACAGTCTTCCCCTTTGCAGGGGTATAAAAACAAAACTTTTTCAGTTGCTGTTTCATTTGATGTATTATTTATAGTTGTGAGTTGAATGTAATAAATGCTATAAAGCCATAAAACACGTATTTTCATTTTGAAACATCCTACATTTCTATACCACGAATTTCCTTGAACATTTCTACACTTCCTTCGTTCGTCGATCAGTTAATCTTCAGTTACTCACGGTTTCTTCGCAGTTACCGTCCATGTATCTATATTTGTCTGTCTAACTTCTGTCACTGCAATTTTTAGAGATGTCCATTCCTCGTCAACTGGACTTTCTACTATGGTGTTGATTAGCTCAGCATCTATACCATCGGAGAACCTCAAAAACCTACCATCATTCCTGATTATTTCAATATTCCACTTCTTTCTACTCTGACTATTCCATACGATTCTCTTAAACTTCAGTCTACACTTCATCACTACTCAATTGTGATTCGAATCCGTGTCTGCTCATGGGTGTACTTTACGATCAAATATCTGATCTCGGAATCTCTATCTGATCATGATTTCATCCAACTCAAATCTTCCTATATCTCCTGTCCTGTTCCAAATATACTCACATCTCGTGAGATTTTGAAGATTGTCTCCTATTACTACTGAAATTTATTGCAGAACTCAAGTCTTTCTCCTCTCTCATTTCTACTACTAAGCCCATGTCTTCCCATAATTCTTCTTCTATTCCTTACCCTATTATTGCGCTTCAATCTACCATGATTATTAGATTACAGTCTCTTTTTATATACTAAATTATATCTTCAGTATCCTCATATACATTCACTATCTCTAGTATAAGTCCTTGGATATCATGGGAAATATTGAAATCAATTAATTAAAGGAAAAATAGATAAAATTCAGCAGATTACTGAGGCTCAAAAAATGAGACAGACAGGGAGTGCAAAATGACCAAGCAAGGAATGGCTAGAGGACAATATAAGGATATAGAACCAAGCGAAAGATAGATAGCGCCTATAGGAAAAGTAATGAGATATTTGGAGAAAAGAAAAGCAGTTGTATGAATATCAAGAGCTCACATGGAAAACTAGTACTAAGCACAGAAGGGAAATCTGAAATGTGGAAGGAGTGTACAGAGGGGTATAGAATGGAAATGATGCCCATGTTATAGAAAGGAAAGAAGACATTGATGAATATGAAATGGGCGATATCATACTGCAAGGAGAATCTGGCAGAGCACTGGAAGACCTAATTCGAAACAAGGCCCCTGGAGTAGATGAAATTCCCTCAGAACTAATGATAGCCCTGGAAGAGCCGGCCATGACAAAACTATTCCACCTGGGGTGCAAGCAGAATACCCGAAAATTTCAAGAGAACTATGATAATTCCAGTTTCAAAAGAAGCATGTGCTGACAGATGTGAATATTACTAAACCATCAGTTTTAATACGGCATGGTTGCTAAATACTAACACGGATTCTTCGCAGAAGAATGGAAAAACCGGGGAAGATCAGCTTGGACTGAGGAGAAATGTAGGAATGCTTGAGACAATACTGACCCTATGACTTCCCTTGGAAGATAGATTGAGGAAAGGCAATCCTATGTTCACGGCATTTGTAGATTTACAGAAAGCTTTCGACAAAATTGACTAGAATGCACTTTTTGGAATTCAGGAAGTAGCAAAAGTACAACACAGGAACCGAAAGGGTACTTACAACTTAGACAGAAATGTGTTATAAGAGGTGAAGGACATGAAAGGGAAGCAGTGGTTAAGGTGGGAGTGAGACAGGCTTGTAGCCTATCAACAGTGTTATTCAGTGTTATTGAGCAAGCAGTAAAGGAAGCCAAAGAAAAAGTGGGAGAAGGAATTAAAGCTCAGAGAGAAAAACTAAAACTCTGAGGTTTGCCCATAGAAATTTCAATCTGTCAGAGAACGCAAAGGGCTTGGAACAGCGGTTGAATGGAATGTACAGTATCCTAAAAGTAGGATAGAAGATCAACATCGAAAAAGAAAACAAGGGTAATGGATTGCAGTCGAATTAAATGGTGGCATGTTGAGGGCATGAGATTAGGAAACGAGACATTAAAAGTAGTAGACGAGTTTTGAAATTTGGGAAGTAAAATAACAGACGATGGCCGACATAGAGAGGACATAAAATCTGGATTGTCAATGGCCAGAAAACTTTTCTGAAAAAGAGAAATTTGTTAGCTTCGAAAATGTAGCTTTAGTGTTAGGATGTCTTTTCTGAAGGTATTTGTCTCGAGTATAGCCATGTATGTAAGTGAAACATGGACGATAAACAGTTTAGACAAGATCAAGAAGAGAAGCTTTTCAAATGAGGTGCTACAGAAGATTAGATAGGTAGATCACGTAACTAATGAGGAGGTACCGAACTGAAATGAGAAGAAAAGAAATTAGTGGCACAGTTTGACTAAAAGAAGAGATCGGTTGATAGAACAAGTTCTGAGACTTCATGGGATCACCTATTTAGCATTGGAGAGAAGCGTGAGGGATAAAAATCGTAGAGGGAGAAGAAGAGATGAATACAGTGAGCAGATTCAGAAGTATGCAGGTTGCAGTAGTTAATCGCAGATGAAGAAGGTTGCACAGGACAGAGTAGCATAGAATTACATAGAACCGGTCTTCAGACTGAAGACCACAACAATAAACAACGAATGCTACACCCGTTGTACCGTTTTCTACTGCTGTTGACATAACCCTAGATTCGTCTGACAATAAATCCTTCTCATCTTCACAGTACAGTTCACAGACTCCCAATTGACTGAGCCTCTGCATTTCCTTTTTGCAGTTGTAAGCGTATTGTCAATTCGCTGGCTTAGTTGCGGAGTATTTTTGCGAGCGGATGCATTTTGCAGAGCACGGAACACGGAGCTGCTATGTTGTGTTGTGGGTAGTCTGCATGGGAAAGGCGTTATTATGGAAGTTCAAGTGTGGCTGCAAGTGCGATTATTGTGAAATAATGAGATATGGAAGTGAATTCAGTGAAAAGTGAGTACAGAATTAATTAAAACTGAGCAGTGCCGGCCAGCCGTTGTGGCCGAGCGGTTCTAGGCGCTTCAATCCGGAACCGCGCGACTGCTACGGTCGCAGGTTCGAATCCTGCCTCGGATATGGATGTGTGTGATGTCCTTAGGTTAGTTAGGATTAAGTAGTTTTAAGTTCTAGGGAACTGATGACCTCAGATGTTAAGTCCCATAGCGCTCAGAGCCACTTGAACCATTTTTTTTGAGCAGTGCCGCCGATAACGTATTTGAGTATACGCCCGTTTGCGTGTCGTACCATACAACATCAATCATCCGCGCCGTGTTCGGCCTCCCAAAATGAACTAATGTAAATCAGTAAAATAGTTTACCACAAAGGGTTGCTGTCAAGTGCCAGTGTCTTGTGAGAACATACGTTCGGTCATCGCGTTTCAGCATCATCAACAATGAGCAGCGTCGCGACGGTTACGCGTAAGAACTTTCGTTCGACCATTCGGCCTCTGCATCATCAACAATCACCCACGTCGTGCCGGTTACGCGTACGCTCGTCCAAGTGATAACTGTGAACAGATAATCACCATCATTGCCTGTGTATCTATCACCGAAGGTTCGACCAGGGTCAAATCAGCAAGAATGTTAGTCGGCATCAACACTTACTACTTAGTGTGTAAACAGTTCACCCGGAGATTTTCTTATCGTCTCAGAATATAATTGTTCATACCAGACGTAGGACAGAGTTGTCTTTAGTGTTGGTGGCTCCCCTAAACCCGTCTGCATATTTGTGTATATAATTTCAGGCAAGGCAGCAGCAGTGTGTAGCAGAACTAATACGACCGCCGCTGGAGTATCAGGTACGTGGCGTGGACAAGGCACACTGTCAAAGGGAGAATAGTTTAAGGGTTCAAATGGCTCTGAGCACTATGGGACTTAACTACTGAGGTCATCAGTCCCCTAGAACTTAGAACTACTTAAACCTAACTAACCTAAGGACATCACACACATCCATGCCCGAGGCAGAATTCGAACCTGCTACCGCAGCGGTCGCGCGGTTACAGACTGAAGCGCGTAGAACCGCTTGGCCACACCGGCCGACAGCATTGTGTAATATGCACAGCAGAGTCGATTTTTTGTTTCACAATGTCAATGCTCCACGTCGTAAAGCAGCATCTCTGAGGCGCTGGAGTGTGAATAATTGCGTCTGTGAAATAGACTGGCTTTACAAGAGTCCCAACCTAAAGTCAGTAATCGTACGCGTAACCGGCACGACGTGGGTGATTGTTGATGATGCAGAGGCCGAATGGTCGAACGAAAGTTCTTACGCGTAACCGTCGCGACGCTGCTCATTGTTGATGATGCTGAAACGCGATGACCGAACGTATGTTCTCACAAGACACTGGCACTTGACAGCAACCCTTTGTGGTAAACTATTTTACTGATTTACATTAGTTCATTTTGGGAGGCCGAACACGGCGCGGATGATTGATGTTGTATGGGATGAGTTAGAACATCTTCGCTCCAGATCCTTCGTCCAATATCATTATATCACTAACTCCTCTGGTTTCGGCTCTCGGCTAAGAAATCTGCCATTTATTTAGACATTCAGACACCTTACTGAAAGCGTTCCCAGTATAAAGGCGAAGGATGGACACATCCCATATTGATGTCCAGTAAAACGTGCCTGGATAATTTGAGCAGATAGTGTACTTCGTTCTAAACATCAGAAATTTAGACTTGAAACGTCCCCTTAGAAAAATTAATTAATTACTGTGCTGATAAACCTCTTACATTATTTGATTTTCAAACAGCTGTGCAGAACTGAACGCACTCAGACATTTCGCTCTTTACCTATTCTGATCAACACTAAATTGACACACAATATTTTTAGCGCAACGCAATCTGACTTTCAAAAATCCCTACAAAAGAATGGCCCTGACTAACAATAACCTATACCTTTCACAAATCACTTACCTCACAAAAATCTTCGTTACTCGAACTACTGCAATACAGCGAGCGCCACTACTGCCAGCTAAATTAAAGAGTCAAACTACTGAAGGCACTAACTACTGATAGGCATAGTTAGCAAATGAAAGATTTTGATTGAGAACAAACAATGTATTTACCTTAATAGTGTACAAAAGTCATAATATATATAGCAGTTCATGACATCCAGTCTTTCAAAACTCCGCCATTTCTCTCCCCACATCCACCACTGCTGGCGGCTCACCTCCAACTGCGCAACGTTACGCGCTGTTAACATCCAGCTGCCCAACACTACAATAGCCAACAACAATGCAAACCAGCCACAGAGTGCACACAGCACAGCCAGTGATTTTCATACAGAGCGCTACGTGGCGTTGCAAATATAAAAACCTAAACAGCCTACTTACAGACTGTTCTCTGTTGTACGGAATTAAAATTTTCCTATGATCGATATAGCCTTGGTTCAAAGCATTTTTGTTTGCCTGTACTGCGGCAAGTAAGGAAACTGAATAATGAAAATTGATTTCTGAGTGCCTGCGAACGCAGGAGGCATTGTAGAATACGAACAATATAATCGTCCAGCTGGACATGAGGAGAAAGGGAAGAGAGCCCTTCCTGTTAGAGCGAGCAATAAACTCAGTAAATTATCTGACTTAACCTGAATTTCGTTCCTCTGCAAGCGTGGGAAGTATCGCAGAAGGCATATAATAAGCGAGGCGCCGTTAACGGGACGAGCGCTTATTCTGCGGAGCGAGCCGTAAACTCAGCAGGAGGTTTTATTCTTCTGTCGCCGCACAGTTCCTTGGAAAAGCTGATGGCTACCCTTTTGCGACAGACTCGCTCGTTGGAGGTTTAACTGTCTGTCAACGAAGCAATGTGCCTGGTTGCGATAATTCCAGAGCGAATGAAGTTCTGAAATGTGCATGAATTGGCTATATGTTTAGTGCGTCCCTCCTAAGAGTCGTCAGGCGCATTTCCTCTGGTGTTGCGGTAGATATTTGCAACTTCATTTTTGCAGCGTGTAGCTGGAGTCAACACAAACAAATACGGATCATTATGTCTCTTTCAAGCAACGTCCAGCGTCGGTGGGAAGTGTCGGCTTGTTTCCCGTTACAAACAAAATTGTTCTTAAATCGGAATTTTACGTATCCATTCGACAGAGCGGTTCCAAATAAGTCAAGTGCGATATTCGTTTCAGCGATACGTATTGACAGGGACGGTAAAACACAAGGAATAATGAGTAGTCCAACAGCGACACCACTGTCATGGCCCGCGCCGACTGCTGCCGCCATGCAGGAAGGCGCTGCGCATTCGCTGTTCGAGTACCACCGACTATTCCTCGTGTTTTATTTTTCCTGCTAATAAGAATCGGTAAAACGAATATCGCACTAGACTAATCTGGTAGCTCTATATCGAATGGGTACGTGAAATTCCAGTTTAAGAACAATTTTGTTCTAAACGGGAAACAAACCAATGCATTCCGTCGACACCGGATGTCGCATGGCCGGCCGCTGTGGTCGAGCGGTTCTAGGCGCTTCAGTCCGGAACCGCACTGCTGCTACCGTCGCAGGTTCGAATCCTGCCTCGGGCATCGATGTGTTTGATGCCCTTAGGTTAGTTAGATTTATGTAGTTCTAAGTCTAGGAGACTGATTACCTCAGATGTTAAGTTGTTGTTGGTTGTTTTTTTTGGGGGGGGGGGGGGAAGGAGACCAGACAGCGAGGTCATCGGTCTCATCGGATTAGGGAAGGATGGGGAAGGAAGTCGGCCGTGCCCTTTGAAAGGAACCATCCCGGCATTAGCCTGGAGCGATTTAGGAAAACCACGGAAAACCTAAATCAGGATGGCCGGACGCGGGATTGAACCAGATGTCAAGTCCAATAGTGCTTAAAGCCATCTGAACCACTCTTGGATGTCGCATGAAAGACGTGATGAGCAGTCTCTGTTAGATTTCTACTGTTTAGAGAGGTAGTTTTATCGTTGTTCTCGGTTATGGAAGCAAAACAATAAAAATTATGGCACCTAGAATAAGTGACAGCTTAAAATGCTGTGAGATCTTTGAAGCACTCAGTAAAACAGTACAAGCAGTAAGGAAGGAAGGGTAATATACTGAACAGTATATTCAAGACCCCAGACGGAATAATAAAAATGGAAGATCAAGAAAAATGTTCTCGTATTATAAAGGTTATAAGACATGGATACGGGCTTTCTGAACCAGTGCATCGAAGATGCAATGACAGAAATAATAGGTAGGTACAAGAGTGAGACTGAAACGCAAGGTGGAAGGATATGTAATAAGATTTGCTGCCGATATTGTTATCCGCAGTGCGGAAGAACTGCAGGGCCTGTGTGCTGAAGATAAGATGAAAGTAATGAGGAGTAGAAGAAATGTTAGCGATTACATTGGGGATAAGAAGCGGACAAACTGATAAATGGTAACGTTGAAGCAAAACAACGCATGGCGGGCAAAGCAAGGAGACTGCACGGGGCAGACTTCCACAGACCGAGAGGGATTTCCTCTTTAAAGGAAGTTGCTAATAACGGACATAGACCTTAATTTGAGGCAGAAATTTCTAGAAATATAAGTTTGGTTTGTAGAAAAATCTGAAAGAACGTGTTCTAAAAGTTTGAGATGTTTTAAAATTTTATTTTTATAGGGGTCCAAAGCCTCAACTTGTTGTGAGAATTGAAACATGGTCTTAGGCACAGAACTAAGATGCATTTCCTATCCACATGAACCGCCGATATACTATAATGTAAAATGAAGCTGGAAGCTTACGTAGTGCTTGAAAGTATCCAAAGATCGAAACTGGTCAAAGGAATAGATAATAAAAAAATAGTCTACTTGGACAATATCTTCAAAAAATTTGAGATGTGGTTTCATAGACTGCTGAAAATAAGCCGATTGATAAGTTACTAAAGAAAATTAGAAATTGTAAATATGTGGTAAGGACTTGTGGGACCAAACCACTGAGGTCATCGGTCCTTAAGCTTACACACTATTCAGTCTAACTTAAACTAACTTACGCTAAGGACGACACACATACCCATGCCCGAGGGAGGACTCGAACCTCCGACGAGGGTAGCCGCGCGGACCGTGACAAAACGCCTCAGGCCGCGCGGCTACCCAACGCGTCGAAAATTAGAAATTTTGTAAAAGTGACGCTGGGAGCTTCGAAAGTGATAGCGGAATTCAAGACAGAATATCCCATGGCTTTTGACGCAAAAACAGGAGACAGGAAAGGAGATGGAACGTCACCATTCTTGCTGAACGTAATAATACAGGAACCTCTGAAAACAAAAACCGAGGTAGAATAGGGAAGTAACGTAGGAGTAAAAATGCGTGTAGGGACAGTATTGTATCTCTAGGATAGTGTGCTTTGACACACACGAAGTTTCGTGGTCCGTGGTTCAGTCTAGTGACCGATTTCAGAATAACAAGAAGGAATGGGCACTGGAGACCACAATAATCTGTTCTCGGCATTTTCTAATGTTTTTATTGTTGTGAGACATGAAATTGTATTTTGTGTAGCGTTTGTAAATATTTATAATTCTACCTTGTTAAGTGCCGTATAATATGTGGAAGCAGTCTGGAAGACATTGTTCTTCTGTTACAGAGTTTCATGCTGAGAAAAATTCTATGCGTTTTTAAAACAATGTTACATAACATGCGGGCAGCGAGGAGCTTCGTGGGTCGCGCACCTTGAAACGAAAGGTCGTCTTCCACCATGAAACATGTGATACTGTTTTAGCAGATGAGCTGATTTCTTTAATGTCTTATCAATTTTACCTATTTCTAAAACGCAAATTCGTTTTGGTTTTGCGTAGCTTCTATTTAAAAAATGTATTTAACTTCTAACTAAGGTTTGATAATATTTCCACTTAATCTGTTTTGTCTTACTTATAATTGGTACACATTAGAGTAATAATGTAAAAGGTAGGCTGTTAATTGCAGTACTAACAAGATTTTCTCGATTGCAACCCTTTTAAACTTCAGTAGAAGATTTGTTCTAGGTGCATGACCACATCGTACCTTGAAAAGTTTTCTATATTTGAAAAAAAAAAACTTCCTCTCCCGGAATAATTTTTGTCACTTCAAAACCAGACTACAGAACACAAAAAGAGAACGCCACCATTTAAAAGTGAAATAAGGAAATTATTAATGTCCTATTAGAGATGAGGAAGTATGAAAAGTGTTCCAATATACAACACTCTCCCCTACTGGGCTTTTCGGATTACGTAGCATTAATCACTGAATATCTACCTGACCTGAAAACATTGGCACGAAAGCTGTTTCAAAAAGCGAAGGAAGTTGAATTAGAGGTAAATGTCAAAAAAATAAAATTCATGAAGGCAGAAAGAAATTACAAGTCATAAAGGCTGCAAACCACGCAGGTTGTTTGAAGACGCGGAAGGGTTTTAATATTGTTGGTTATTGTAATCAACAGGAATGATGAGAAACAAGAAATAGAAACGAGAATCAAAGCGGCATCCATATTCACTCAACGAATTATTGTCATCCAAAATTTTTTCAAGAGGAACCAAAATAAGAACACATAAAATTATAATCAGACCAGTACACTGTGTGGGACAGACGTGCAGAGAATACATAAGTAATCGGAGAGAAAGATAAAGGGTTTTGTAAATAATATTTGTATCAGTTTGTGAGGGAGGAGAATGGCGAAGACAAAAGAACAGGGAGGTCGAGAAGATACACACGTCTAGGGGTTGTAGAGGGAACGTGGTAGATCAAGTTTTACGTAGTAACCTATGTCCGGAAACGTCATCCAACGATGCTACAGACTGTCAAAGTTAAAGGCGTTGGCGCATGTAAAAGTGTGTATATACACATTGATGCCGTGATAGTATTACAGACTTTCAAGGACGATGGAGACGGATAAATAGATCAATTTGAGGTAAGAGTTCCTGGTTCGGAAACTAACAAGTAGAAAGTTACAAGCGAAAATTATTCTGATAACTCTGACAGTGAAATAGACGTACCGGTACAGTTCTTGCTAAGAATGTAGGACATGCGACTTTCAGAGGTGGCTATACCGACCAAGACAAAAAAGTCCAGTATACATGGGCTCCAAAATTCATACTTGATGAGTTCACTTGTTCATCTTCGCTAGTATGAGACACATCTCCTCTATTGAACAACTGCTCATAGTTTCTTAAGGTATGCATTTTAGAGCACATGTTTAAGAGACTCTTTCCGTGCTTTGGTCCATAGTACCACCTCTGAAAGCTGATTACCCTACACTTTTAGCAACAACAGTAGCATTACATGTATTCCACTATCAGAGGTAACAGAACCGTTTCCGCTTATAACTTTCGACTCGCTCGTTTCCGATACAGGGTCCCTTGTCTAGAATCGATCATTTATCCTTCTCCATCATTCTCAAAAGTTTGTAACGTCATTACAGAATCACCGTTTATGTACGTACCATGTACTTTTACAGGCGCCCATGCCTCTACCTTTTACTTTCTGTAGCGTCGTTGCATGACGTTTCCGGACATGGGTTCCCTTGTAAAGCATGATTTACTAAGTCCCTTCTACAGTGCGTACAATGAATTGTGAAACACCCTGTATAATGGATCAGCTACTGTTGGAGAAGTCAAAACACGGAGACTTATATGGGGAGGCTATGTCTGCAGAAAAAACGAGGGATCAAAATTGAGAGAAGTGTCAGAGAAGAAACCAGAAGGACAAAGACCTTTATATCAACCGAAAATAAGATGAAGAGACCAGGAGACCACGGATCTTCATATAATTGAAGAAAAGGTAGAAGACGCCATGGACGGAACGCTGTGGAAGAGGCTGCTTGATAAGGTCAAAAAATAGTCAGAAGTTTGTGGGGCCAGCAGAGTAATCATGTAAGTAACATAAAGTAAGAAATGTGGACGTTCTTCACAAATTCAGCTAGGATAATAATATGTGGAAAATACCAAGAACGGGCAGCATGATAGGATATGAGTTAAGACATCAAAGAATAACTTCCATGGTACTAGAGGGAGCCAGAGAGGTCAAAAACTGTAAAGGAAGACAAGTACACTACTGACCATTAAAACTGCTACACCACGAAGATGTGCTACAGATGCGAAATTTAACCGACAGGAAGAAGATGCTGTGATACGCAAATGATTAGCTTTTCAGAGCATTCACAGAAGGTTGGCGCCGGTGGCGACACCTACAACGTGCTGACATGAGGAAAGTTTCAAACCGATTTCTCATACATAAACAGCAGTTGACCGGTGTTGCCAGGTGAAACGTTGTTGTGATGCCTCGTGTAAGGAGGAGAAATGCGTACCATCAGGTTTCCGACTTTGATAAAGGTCGAATTGTAGCCCAACGCGATTGCGGTTTATCGTATCGCGACATTGCTGCTTGCGTTGGTCGAGATCCAATGACTGTTAGCAGAATATGGAATAGGTGGGCTCAGGGGGGTAATATGGAACGCCGTGCTGGATCCCTACGGCCTCGTATCACTAGCAGTCGAGATGACAGGCATCTTATCCGCATGGCTGTAACACATCGTGCAGCCACGTCTCGATCCCTGAGTCAACAGATGGGGACGTTTTCAAGACGACAACCATCTTCACGAACAGTTCGACGACGTTTGCAGCAGCATGGACTATCAGCTCGGAGACCATGGCTGCGGTAACCCTTGACGCTGCATCACAGACAGGAGCGCCTGCGATGGTGTACTCAACGACGAACGTGGCTGCACGAATGGCAAAACGTCATTCTTTCGGATGAATCCAGCTTCTGTTTACAGCATCATGATGGTCGCATCCGTGTTAGACGACATCGCGGTGAAAGCAAATTGGAAGCGTGTATTCGTCATCGCCATACTGGCGTATCACCAAGCGTGATGGTATGGGGTGCCATTGGTTACACGTCTCGCTCACCTCTTGTTCGCATTGACGGCACTGTGAACAATGGACGTTATATTTCAGATGTGTTACGACCCGTGCCTCTACCCGTCATTCGATCCCTGCGAAACCCTACATTTCAGCAGCATAATGGACGACCGCATGTTGTAGTCCTGTACGGTCCTTTCTGGATACAGAAAATGTTCGAGTGCTGCCCTGACCAGCACATTCTCCAGATCTCTCACTAACTGAAATCGTCTGGTCAATGGTGGCCGAGCAACTGGCCCGTCACAATACGCCAGTCACTACTCTTGATGAACAGTGGTATCGTGTTGAAGCTGCATGGGCAGCTGTACCTGTACACGGCATCCAAGCTCAGTTTGAATCAATGCCCAGGCGTGTCAAGGCCGTTATTACGGCCAGAGGTGGCTGCCCTGGGTACTGATTTCTCAGGATCTATGCACCCAAATTGCGTGAAAATGTAATCACATGTCAGTTCTAGTATAATATATTTGTTCAATGAATACCCTTTTATCATCTGCGATTCTTCTTGGTGTAGCAGTTTTAATGGCCAGTAGTGTAAAATGAGGCTGTTGGATGTTACTGCTACCCTGAGGTAATGAGGCTGATGCAAGAAAGGAATTCGTGGCAGGTCGCGTCAAAGCAGTCAGGAAACTGAAACCAACCTCTCAGCTCCCCCACCCCCTCCCCTCTCCTCCCTCCCGAAAAACACGTAAGGAGAACATTGTCCACTTGAGTCACCTTATGATGAGAAGCCGTTGCGAAATCGATTCGCTCGGTAGCTGGGGTAGAATGCAGGGCAAAAGGAGTACGCTCTTTTCTCCAGTCGGATCGCACATCAGAAAGAGGTGTCAATTCAACCGGCCAACAAGAGTCTGATTCTACGTGCTCTAGTGCAACAGCTTCGTGATAAATGAAGACCGGTTGGCCACAGGGATGCTATTGCGGTCAACGCTACTGGTGCAGGCGGTGGGTCGAGCCGCCAGGGAACAGGATAGAGCGGATAAACAAGACGTAACGCAAATCAAATGGTTTTCGTGGAACGAAAAAAAAGAAAAAAAGAAAGAAACACACATACAAACGACACAATCTTTACTTTAGTGGCTTTCCATGTGTGTGCGTAACTGCTTGCCGAGTCTGCGACCGCTACTGGAAATATATTCAAGTTT
Organism: Schistocerca piceifrons; assembly: GCF_021461385.2. NCBI lineage: Eukaryota > Metazoa > Arthropoda > Insecta > Orthoptera > Acrididae > Schistocerca > Schistocerca piceifrons. The sequence continues at coordinate 602,493,740 of NC_060140.1, read as the reverse complement.
TCTCCATTTAAGCAGTATTCCCCCATACGCTAGTGCTAGTCACTTCATACCGCACACTGTAATGAGCAGCTGCCACAGTCGATAACCATCGCAGTGACGTTGCGAAGGACATATACGAACCAGTTACTCTGACGAGTAGTTTCTCGGTATTATTTGAAGAAAGATTTGCAGTGACGTGTAAAGTTAGGGGAAGTTTACAAGGGACTTCTGCAATCGATGTTAATAAATGCTCGGCAGGGAAGGGGGAAGAAGGCTGTTAAATATGTCTCGTGGCGGCAGTGTGCAGGAGGTCGAGCGGTCAGGATTTGATAGTGGGCATCCAGGGCTGCCGTTAAATGACAAAACAGGACATTAAGTACAATGAACAGGATATATTTCAATATACGGAGTGCAAAGGGCGCCCAAAGGGTCGTAAGCTAGCAGGTTTAGGCCAGTCTAGGAGGTCGAATAATGAATTAAAATGGGCGACGGAAGGGGAAGCGGTTCATGTTAACTTACGTTGGTGGTCGGTCGCGAAAGGCAGAGCCAGAGGCTCTGCCTTCCAAGAAGACGTCTGTTCTGCTCGAGGTCTGAATTCCAAGAGAGAGAAGCAAGTGTGTGTTCCGCTCCGCAGGACGCTCCGGCGTCCACACACGTGATCGGTATCCCGCGCACGCTATTGGCTAAAATCAATGGCGTGAATTCGCTAGCAGTTGCAGTAGAGGGCTCAGGGCGTCTCCTGTCAGCAGCTTTAACTAGACAGAACTTCCTCAGTTTTGAAAGGCAAGCGACTTGTGTCACGTAGACACGGCGTGAATTACTCTGGGAGAAAACTTGTAAAGATTCCACTGGGCCTTTGAAATAAATTTCTTAAACCAATTCCCTAAAATATTCCTTGACTGGCTGCCATCCTGTACAGACGCTATCGAGATGAAGTTTCAATTATGTTGCCGGCCGGAGTGGCCGAGCGGTTCTAGGTGCTACAGTCTGGAACCGCGCGACCGCTACGGTCGCAGGTTCGAATCCTGCCTCGCGCATGGATGTGTGTCATGTCCTTAGGTTCGTTAGGTTTAAGTAGTTCTAAGTTCTAGGGGACTGATGACCTCAGAAGTTAAGTCCCATAGTGCTCAGAGCCATTTTTTTTTTTCAATTATGTTAAGTAAGACGTTATAAATCTAATCAGCTGACTACTGTACAAAATGGCCAAGCTAGGAGTGTGGCCGATAGGAAAGACTGTGAATTTAGGAGTAATAAGGTGCGATTTATCGGAAAGAAGGGATACAGAGGTTCTGTATAGGGGGAGCCACTGTGAAAACCTTCAGTCCCTCCAAGATCGATCCTACGCCTGCCAAAGCCAGTAACAGAGAGAAAGATCCGCTTCCCAGAATCGCTATAGCTAAAAACTCGCCCCAGCTGACTGGGGAAAGCTCATTCGTCGCCTGTGAAACGCCGCACCGTCAGCGCTGACACAGCAGCATGGAAAAAGGATCGAAAACATTGAGGCTGTTACAATACTTAATAATAATTATACACTGTAAACTACAATCAGCTTCACTGTCATCTGTTCCGAAAAAAGGCAGTATAGATTTCTAATACTCACACATTATGGTCACAACTTCTGAATATTTTTCTTGGTTTCAAAACTATGAATAAATTATTATGAATAAATACACAACGATTCACGCGTCGTTGACACAGAGGAGAGACCCACGTGACAAAACGGAGATCGCTGATAACCTCACTATTCAGGGCCCGTAAACATAAACACCAAACACCAAACAAAACAGAGACACTATACGTAAGTGAAGCAACATAATGAATGGTAAATGTAGAGTACCTGAGGACAACGTGCGAAATCTAATAATGGATAATTGTTGTAGTATATCGAATCCACTGAGAGCCATCCCCATATTTGTGTCCGACACAGAACATGTTAAAAGTTCTTCCCAACACAGACTGAAATCTATACAGCTTAAATAAATCTTCTTTATGAAATAAGCTTCTTGCGATCTCAAGAATGTGATGAACTCTGAACGGAAACTGCACTGTCAGGAGAATCCGAAAATATGACCGACAATTGCTGAGATGTTGACTCTATTCCTTTAAATGTGGGAAGCAGCACATAAAATGCCAACAGAAAGCGACATCTGCTCAGATGTACTGATAAACACAATGCACGATCTCCTCCTATACGTGAATATTAAGCAAAATAGCAAGCAAACAACCAAACATTTCTGCCAAGAGAGTAAGGTAATGCTGTATTTTGTCTAAAGGACAGATATCTCCATTCTTCTTCCACAGATAACTGAATGCGTCATGGACATTCCTTTTTAATTGTAAATTACTCAGGCTCCGTTGTAATATAATAGCATTTTTAATCTTCTTGACACATTCTTGTACACCACATATGCCGTTAGTAATCGAACAAATAATGACGTTCGTCATATAGCGAAAGCTAAATAACGACTACGTCATCGAGAATTACAAGGGACCCATCTGGAATAATGAGTAATATGCATATTCCCCATCATTCAAACAAAATAGAATTCTGTATTAGCATCATGCGACAGTTACCGAGCATTTGCTATCAGGCGGCTTTATGAAACGCTTTGTTTATTGCTGATCTCTATTGGATGGCCAGCAACAAATGTGGAAATATTCAAAATGAAAATTGTTTATTCGTTCCGCCTGTTAACAAAGACGAAAATAAAAATAATAGAGTATATTCTCAAATATGTTCCTGGTCCCATATCGATTCTCATTATCATTATCAAAGTCCTATCATTAGGCGCCACAGATGAATATTGTAGCAATATAAATGAAACTTTCCGCGTTAACGGTATTAGGACTGTTTCACCAGAGAGAGCAGAAAATAGAGATTGCAAGAAATGGCGAGAGCAGAATCAAGAGATCAAACAGAACTATATTCTAAATGAAGCCCGCAAAACTGAGGAATTGTGTTCGTGTACGACGATAGAATCAACGCTCATGTTAAAGAGCAACAGTGTAAAATACCTCTTTATCTTTGTTTTTTAGTGTGTGTGTGTGTGTGTGTGTGTGTGTGTGTGTGTGTGTGTGTTTGTGTGTGTGTGTTTTGAGTGCATGGATGCGTGTCGTTCCGCCAGAGAGCTAGTATCGTGCGGAAATCTAATCTACAAACGGCAAGCTCAGGGTATTCGACTGACTGAAAAGATCAAAGGGGACCCGCGGCCCGGCGTTCCTGTGACTGTGAAAGTAAGATCACGACATCGCCGGACGAAATTGCCTGCTTAAAGTAATGTCTCAATTAGGTCATGCGATCGGCACTACCTTCTCTGGCTCTAAAGTTAAGAGGCACGACAGCCCAAGGAGAAAATTGCGAGAGCGTCGAACATCTCGTGCAGATAGGAGTGCGGCGGGTTATTGAGGATCAGTGACCAGAACGCTATACAAGTTTCGTTGAATTGCCCACCCCCACCCCGTCCCTTCTCCCTTTGACCTTTCCAGTCATACCCGTTATATGGGCTAGACGTCCCAACGTAAGGTGAACTGGTACCACAACACAGATTTTTCTTGGAGACTAAGTTCGTCGTGACGACATCCTCAGATAGAACGTTCTCAACCTTAGTGCCGCGTCGCATTTGAGCCCGAGACCTATTTTACGAAAGCCCAGGAAAATGAAAGGCTGTGAACGGTAAAGGCAGTTCGGTCTCGGAGTTCCTGGGTATTACGTTGCTGTGAGTGTGGTAGCAATTGTTTTGGTCATTCCGTATATACCGTCTCAGAACGTTGTGCAGAGTACAGTAACACATCAAATATCGACATTTGAACAAATCAGCGGTTACTGAGATCAGACTCTCAAATAAGTACAAAAGCATGTCAAATGGGAAAAAACATGAAAGTCTCTTCGGGTTTGCTGCCGGATCCTAAAATCAGTTCTCAGAGGGACTCATCAGCAGAAGCAGAATTTTCCTGAAGATGGCGACCAGTTAAATCGCCGAAATATCGAGTCAAGTTGATTTTAGGATCCGGCAGCAAACCCGAAGAGACTTTCAAGACTTATTACGCCGGGAAAGCGTACGTAATCACGGGAAGAAAACATTCTCCCCACATCATCAATCTATTGGAATTCCGTCATCAAGAAGGCCAATGACATCAGAATATGCAGGATCGAATAAAAAGTAAAAATTTAGTAAAAGTACGCACAGACTGTGCCTTTGGAACGTTTGGAATTCTGAGAACAGAGATAAACCAGTTTTCAAGACGGAATCCTATTTCGGACATCCATGTTTTCGGCGCAGTAGGACGACAAAGTTGCAGAACGGGTCGGATATGGTGATAAGTCAGAAAATCAATCTCCGAACAGTACGTTGTAAAAAGAATTCATGATATGTTCTCCTACTATTGCATACATCGGCGGTGTAGAGACTGTCGCACGTGACGAAATAATGGCAACTTTGTATTCGCGAATTCAGTGGCAGCATGGATTCGAACGACAAGATTCTCTTCTGATGTTACGGAACTAGCAAACACCATAGTCTTCACAGCATGCCACAGAAGATAGTCAAAAAGTGTAAGACCTTATGAGCGAGGTGGCAATAAAACAACGCGACCTCTGTGTCAATCGATTTGGGTATATGGCGTCCACATTTGCGTCAATGTGAGTTCGATTTCTCGTTCAGTAGAGTAGGAAGAATGCCTCTCAGATGAACGAGATAGATCGGTCTAGTTAGCTCGGTTGGCATGAGACACAGCCCAATGATCTGATCACAAATTATATTCGGGCGAGAGTTTGGAGGCGTCGGGACATTCTGTTAAAAATCAGAACTCTCCTGAAAAAATCAGGACGAGTGGAGCCCCACTCTAAAAGAACGTTTTAATATGACGAGGCCGGCCGCGGTGGTCTCGCGGTTAAGGCGCTCAGTCCGGAACCGCGCGACTGCTACGGTCGCAGGTTCGAATGCTGCCTCGGGCATGGATGTGTGTGATGTCCTTAGGTTAGTTAGGTTAAAGTAGTTCTAAGTTCTAGTGGACTGATGACCACAGATGTTAAGTCCCATAGTGCTCAGAGCCATAATATGACGAGTCCCCCAACGCCCCTCCCCTTCCCAGTTTCCGTAATCGTGTCACTGGCCTTCCTAATCGTTAGCGCCAGTATGAAGCTGACAGCAAGCAGGAACTGTCGCTTACTGTTTATTTCAGCAATTTTAAAATATTTGACAAGATTAACGATCTCTCCAAGTGTGAAGTTCGTAGTTAAATACGGTTCCTGAAGGGAAAAAAGTCCGTCCTGTTGAAATTTACGAACTAATAACCGAAATTATGGTAATGTGATGAATGGAGTTTCAGTTCGAAAATTCTGTGTTACGTTTAATGAAGGACGAACAAATATTGTCCTAATATAATGTTTCATCCGCCTGAAGTTTTGGGTCGTTGTCATTGCGCTTAATTCCCACGAAAATACTTAACTTTATTGGCTGTCAGATTCGATGTAATATATATATCGATTCCTTGCGCAACTTGATCATATCGCGGTCTTGTAAACATTTCACGTGTACAAAGTTTGATGGGTTGTGCTGTTGTACGGTAGCTTAACGTTTCCAGTACTCCTATGCAAATGCAGACTCAACAGTAAAACGCTGTAAAAATTCTCGTTGATTAAAGGACACAGTGAGAGTGCAGAGTGCACATGTTGTGGAGCACCGACATAAGAACTCATATGAAGTCCAGCATACATAAAAAGCTCCTCTTCACATCAACAGATCAAGATACAAAATCAGTAACGATAAATGGTGAACAAAAAGTTTCCGTTTGACAGCGTTTGGGCAGCCTATATGCAACCAGCGCGACTCGGATGCGAGGAGTCGAGGGCTTAGTGTGGCCTCCGAACGGCAACTTTTTGATCGCGCATTGTGCTTATCGGCGAAGGTAGTTTCAAAGATGAATATACAACTTTCGGCAGAAGAAACCACATTTGCATACTGTACTGTGCTGTAGTCCATCGACTGCACGATTGCCATAATTAAATCACGCTTCAACAATAAGTTGTGGTGCTCGCAGGCAAAAACCAAATCAGTTATTATGAACGTGTTTAAGGCGTTTGAAAGAGTGTAACAGTGATATTTGAATCTCCCAGCAACGTGAACTTCGAGCGGATTCCTTCAATGATTAGGCTCTACCATCCAGATATGCCACTGCAAAGAGTGTTGAAGTGAACTTGGTGTGAAAGTGGAGGGCGTTTGACATCATGTGTATTAGAAGTGTTGTGAAAGTTCGAACTCAAGAAAAATGTTGTAGCAATTTCGATTAACAACACAAATACCAATTATGGAGGAAAGACAGGGACAAATAAAAGCAATCTTCATTTTTGGTTCTAAGAAATGAGTGAAAATAATTTAATAGATTTAGTACGTCCTGCGCATATTGTGCACAATGCTGTCAAACTGACGGAGATGGATTACCCGCTGATATAGAGCTCAGAATTAGTAAGATCATTCTGGGTCATAGTAAAACTATGGGTCAAAATAAAACTATGGTCACAGTAAATTTTTTGGTCATAGTGAAACTATGGGTCATAGTAAAACTAGAAGTAAAACTAGAAGTAAAACTAGATGGTTCTCCCTTCTACACCTGCTGAAAGGGTCATTGTTGTTTTCCAAGCATTAAAAATACTGCTTCCTGTCCCTTGACAATGTCCACTCAGAACGAAGGTTTTTTTCGAAAATCATCTCTCCCACCCTTTAGTGTCTTTCAAATCAGTTAAGTATTTTCTCTAACAGTGTTCTGTGCACTGAAAAAAATGTAACTGTAGTGGAACTTGCAGTTAAAATCAACATGTTACTCCTCAAATTAGAAGCGAGAAAGTATTAAAGATCTATAATACCCGCAGTAAAAAAGCGTTACATGAATTGTAAAACGAAATGTTTTATCTGTTCAAAAATCACTACAGTTCCCTATGATATTTGCACTGCATACAGAGTGAAGGATGTGAATGATTTATGGTACATCTTAAGGCCATAAAATGAATAGTCCTAAATAAAACCACTAACTTGATTAGTGATCAAGAACTGCGTAATTTTGTAAGATCTAGTGCCATTAACTTCACTGTGGATAAAGGAGAACTGTTTGACGAATACTGTTGAATAAAAAAATACTGTGAAGGTAAACTGCTGATTCATAATACAAAATCAAATGTTAGTATCAATAAAATATGGCAGGAAATTTTAACCGACTTTCACAATGAGCGAGTCTGTCTAAAACGTATTAGGAGCTTGATTGAGATCTCACTAGTTATTTCAGGTATTGATGCATCTGTCGAAAGAGTGTTTTCACTAATTAAAACTTTGTATACGGATTAAAACAAGACTCAACCCGTAAAAGACCTGAAAATGATAAAAACTACGTTTGTCAGTCTGCCTTGTTTGGGCATCTACAATTTGATATTAAATGAAAATAAATGTCCAAGCCAACACACAACACTAAAAACTATTACCCAAGAACCGCTAAGTGTGTACCATCATCTTTCAACGTAAACTGTGTGAAATTTGTCTTTATAATTATTTCCAAACTGTAAATATGCAGTTCTGTTCTTAACGTTCCATCAGTGGAATGTTACATTATGTGAAAATAAATTACTATGAAGCTTATATTGACGGTAATTCTATTTTCTCAATTTTTTGTGCATTATTTTGAAAATGTCCTGAATTTGGTTGAAATGAATGTGAGAAACCTGTTTCAGAATAAACCTCGTAATAAAATAGCTCCTTACAAATTGGTTGGTTACAATAGTGCTACAGTGGTTTCTGTGCGCGCATTTCGGGTCCGTGCCGTGGATTTTAAAAAAAAAAAACGTGTAGATAAAATCATAACGAGTGTTTCGCATTAGTGTGTAATTTAACTACCAATCTCTTTAAAACAATGGTTACACAGGCTAGAGTAGTGGCTCCGGAGAATCTCAAGTTTATTGTATGTTTTGTGGAGTGATGAAGGGGAACAAATATACCGAGTGTGGAAGAGACATTTTTCGTAAAACATACAACCACCTAAAGCAGATAACAAGCGTACATGACTTGAGCTTCGGTGGGCTCGGTGTAATACTGTGCAGAGATATGCCCAATGGCCGTTTGCCTCGTTTTTCCATTTGCTGTTTGACGCTGCCACAGCTCTCGTATTCGCTCCATACTGGACTTTTCAGGCTCTTAGCATTCCTTTCCACGCGATATTTCTTCTGACTTGCGTTTTCTATAATCCCAATCATAATTGCATGTGAGACGTCATCTTTCATTATTTTGTGATTTTCAATTTAATTCCGACTCTCACTCGGATCGCGACGAATATTTTTATCGTCTCACTCTGGGTGCTAGTGGTCCTCTGCAAGATCTTCTCAATGACATCCGTATCGGTGTCCTATGTAAACGCGTTTCCATGCTACTCAAATTTATAACTTTACATCAAGCTAATTCGTAACAATTACGCGCGTGTGCCTATACTCGTACGATGACGTTACAGACAAAACAATTATTGCGTGACAAACTCGTACAGACATGATCCATCTGATATGGACTCAACCATTTTTTATGCATTATTTGTGCCGTAGTTACTAGCGATTCAAATTTAACGGTATTTTGTCACACAATGAAGTTCGACCAACGAGCGAACAGACACTTTTACGTAAAAAAAAAGAGTACTTTTCACCCCATAGTCTGGTTAGGATTGCAGTAGCTGGAGCATGACATTATAAGTGGAATGGGAGGAAAGGAAATAGACGGTACAATGAGTACCAGTTGCGTGAGAAATTGCGCCAATGTAGTAAGTGGATAATATGACTGGCTGCCACCACGGGAGCCAGCGCACAAATTCTCTAAGATTCAGTTACTAATATGTAATGAAGTATAATTCAGATTTAATTGTCTATCAAGCTGAATACTCTCCACATAATTCAGACCCCTTTTTTACAACAATTTCAACTAATATTAGATTAAAGACATTCAAACGAATTATTTCGTGCATCATCGGCTCCACCAAAAATGCGTTACGAAACCAAGTGATTCAGGCTGTCTTGTCAGTCGCGCACGAGGGGTTGGACAGTATGGTTCATGTTAAAGGCTGCAAAGCCATATTCAATAGCTGCGATTTTGCGTGCATGGCAGAGAAGAACAGCATAGAAGTGTAGATCATTTTTGCGAATATATTTCCTTTAAGAAATTAATGTGGCAGACTACACGAAATGTGAATCTTGTAACCGTATAGGCGTACGTTTGTAAGATACATCGTTTACAGTTTGATTCTTTATTTGCGAAGTTCGAGTAATTCGTGTGATGAGACAATAAAAGAAAGTTTCTGACATCACAGTTTGGAACTTATTAGATAATTTAGAAGAAATGACAGACTTAGGCATATCACCTCTTATTTTACAGCCTCACCTAAATAACAATGAATTCACGACCTGAGCACTGCATCTGCGCTGGGCCATGGACATCTATAGAATATCTCTCAGGCTGGTGGAAAATTACAGAATTCCATGGTCCTACATTGAAGTGGCAGAACAGTCCTAGGCATATTGCATGCCCTGCATTTCCAGTTACTCTTCATTTTTGGTAACACGAAAGAGGGATAGGAAGTAGGAATTAAGGTGGAGAATAATTGTTGCTTTGGAAACAGACTAAACTCGTCACATTCGGTAGCTGGCGCTCAATTAACTTCTGACTTCACGGGAGTTCCACACAACCACTCATATCGATCAAATCCGATTATTCTTCTTTCCTTTGTACTGCCGTAGCCTACACATTCAGCATGTAACACCAATATCAATATAACTTATAATTATCTCACACAACTTATTTGTCTGCTTTTGTTTAATATGGCTTCTGTATCACGATGATCTTTGATATGTCGTATATGTGTTCTATTCATTATTTACAGGGTGGCAATTATTGAACTATAAGAAGAAACGTAAATTAGTTACAAACTACGGCGTGAACACACTTTATTCAACGTCACTGCAGATATTCGGATTTAGATAATGACATGTTCAAAATACCTGACATCATTGGCAATGATGTGGCGAAACGAATAGCGAAGTTCTGCATGAGCCGCTGAAGTGTCGGAACATCGATGATGTCGATGACCTCCTGAATGGCTATTTTCAGCTCAGCAATGGTTTTTGGGGTTATTGCTATACACCTTGTCTTTGATATAGCCACATAAAAAGGAGCCTCATATGTTCAGATCCGGAGAATATGGCGGCAAATTGAAGTACCCCAGAGCCAGAATGCGATTCCAAAAGTGCTCCTCCAGGACATCAGACGCTCTCCTGTTTCGATGGGATGGAGCTCCATCTTGCATGAATCACATATTGTCGAAATTAGGGTCTCTGTGGATAATGGGGATGAAATCATCTCTCAGAAGCTTCACGTACCCTTCGGTAGTGCCATCAAGAAATATCGCACCGATTATTCCGTTACTGGACATTGCATACTACACAGTCACCCGTTGAGGATGAAGAGACTTCTCGATCGCGAAAGTCGCATTCTCAGTCCCCCAAATAGGCAAATTTTTATTATTGATGAACCCAACCACATGAAAGTGGGCTTCATCGATAAACCAAACCATATTCACATTAGTGTCCTGTTCGTCGATTTTGTGGACAATAGTGCTGGCGAAACACAACCGCTGTCCCATGGATCTGGGGTTTAACGGCTGATGGGTTTGAATTTTGTATGGGAAGAGATGCAGGTCTTCAACAACAATTTGTCGCAGTGTCTCTCGGTTGACTCCTACCTGTTGTGCAGTTCGTCTGATCGATTTCCTGGAGCTGGTTTGAAACACAGCGACTTCTCTATGTTTTCAGGCGTTTTCACCCTTTGTGGATGACCGACACTACCAACACTGTCATCACGAACACTACCCGTTCTCTCAAAGTTGCGAAACAAATTCCTGATTGTTAGCACAATTATCTTCAGCTTGAACTCGGTCGCAAACTTCCTTTGAGCCACAGCTGGGGAAGTCATTGCTGGCATAGTAGGCCTTCACAAGCGCTATACGCTCAGGCACGCTGAACCATGACATTTGCGCGTGCATATGGCCGACAACAAAAAGACGCGTGCGCATGCGCATACTAGTTCCCATCACACTCCACGGCCAACCGTGCAGTTTGAACGTCCTAACGCAAACCGTTCTGGAGTTATGATTTAATTTCTTACAGTTCAATGATTATGACCCTGTATGTCAATGTAATTAACCTGTGCACGTAATTTTAAAATTAATAAGAGTAATAAGAGAACGGAAACGTTAAAATTTTACTTATAATACTGGTTCAGGCAGAGGGTACTTAGGTTTTTAATCATGTGACTCATGGAGCAAGTCCCTCTGCAAAGAAACCTGCGTGGTGGGAATAGAAAATGTGGATTTGGCGGCCGAACTGCAACGCTCCCCTGTGGCAAGAGTTAGTCGGTGGCTAGCATGTAAAGTGTTCGAATCTTACGAGCTGAGTGAGGCAAGGAGAGCAGCCAGATTTTAAATACAGCCTTGGATGTGGAAGAAATTTGGATCATTCTTGATGGCATACGCTCCGCACTACGAAAATCCGACGCTGATAAGAGAATTTTCACAACATGTTGTACAGCAAGAGCCATGGGTACCTTTGCAGCTTTTCTGTGCAACCGTAGGAGATCGCCACACCCATCACCTTTGGCTAAATTAACCAACTGCGTACGATAAAACTGGATGGACCAGTAGTTTGGTGTTTTCCGAGATAATAATGTTCTTTTGTTTAAACTTTGCGTTGAAGACATACATTTTATCCTTAGTCATTTCCCTAAATTGAGTCCTGTTTCAAGTGCTGCGATATTTCCGAGTATCCTACTTCATTGGACTGAAAAGTAATTGATTTCCATAACAGCATTTAATAGCTTCGTGGGGTAGTAGGTTCCTTTACCAATCAGTGAGTTTTGTTTCGAAAGTACTCCACATGTTTTCAGAAAAGGATAGTAAAAGTTTCACTAAGATGTAATTGCCAAGGAAACATCTAAAGTGCTTAGCTTAAATGTCATTCTTATTGAATTATCAGTACAGTACCAAAATTACCCGAATAAAACTGTTATCAAACGAAGTAAGCATTGTCTAGAGACTTGGACGGTTAGCCCAAGGAATAATTAATGTACAGATTTGTAATAATATGTATATTTCATGTGTTTGCAGTTAATAGTGTTTTACATACTGTGTGATAACAAAACGTGTTAGTCTCGATCTTAAACTGGTTTTAGGCTCGCCATACAAACTGTTGAGCCAGCTGTACTTTACGAAATACAATTACTGTTCTAATGAAATGCAATTACCAATTTTGCAATATTTTTGTTCTGTAATAAGTAACTGTTTCAAATGGCTCTGAGCACTATGGAACTTAACATCTGAGGTCATCAGTCCCCTAGAACTACTTAAACCTAACTAACCTAAGGACATCACACACATCCATGCCCGAGGTAGGATTCGAACCTGTGACCGTAGTGGTAGCGCGGTTCCAGACTGAAGCGCCTAGAACCGCTATGCCACACCGGCCGGCAATAAGTAACTGGTTACCATTATTCCAACTACTACAGATTAAGGGAACACAAGTCTTATGTGTGCTCTGTTTAGTACACAGAAGTGATAAAACAAGTAGTACCGTGAACTAATGACATAACGATTTGAAGATCATTTCAGTGACGATATTTCTCAATAAACTGATAAAAGATACTCATTTCCAAGTTACTAGTGCTCCACCACTAATAATAATTTACAATAACGACCATTCTCTCTGCTTTAATATGTAGATAGTAAGAGTTACTGAGAGCCAGTGCTGGCCAAAACGTTATAATACTCCTGTGTTATTCAAGACAGGCTCAAATGACTCTGTGCACTATGGGACTTAACATCTGATGTAATCAGTCCTCTAAAACTTAGAACAACTTAAACCTAACTAACGTAAGGACATCACACACATCCATGCCCGAGGCAGGATTCGAACCTGCGTCCGTAGCGGTCGCGCGGTTCCAGACTGAAGCGCCTAGAACCGCTCGGCCACACTGGCCGGGCAAGACAAGCCGCTCGTACATTGCTCGCTAAAGTGTAATACTGTCTCGAGCTCTATAAGCAAAACTAAACGAGCGAGGTGGCGCAGAGGTTAGCACACTGGGCTAGCATTCGAGAGGACGACTGTTCAAACCCGCGTCCGGCCATTCTGATTTAGTTTTCCCGTAATTTCCCTAAACCGCTTCAGGAAAATGCTGGAATGGTTCCTTTGAAAGAGCACAGCCGACTTCCTTCTCCGTCCTTCCCTAATCCGATGGGACCGATGACATCGCTGTTTGGTCTCCTCCCCCAAATCAGGTAACCAACGCAGAAATTGTAGTTCAGTATCAAGTAAAGTAGACACCAACAGTTAATTCTGTTAATAACAGTGCTAGTACTTTGTAAAATTTTGCCTAATTAGTATGGCGACTGTTTCTTTTTACCCAATCGGAGTTTACTTGGTTGCTAATAGAATGTTGGTTCGACTGCCGTTTTTTCTGCCATTACTCCTTTCAATAGATGTCTTTAGAAAAACGAAGAATAGCCCGATACCGGTTAAATCTAATTCCTTTCACAGGAGTATCATTATCGGGTGTGTTGCTAATTTAGTAGCAGCCGGTAGTGTTATAAGAACATTTTGCTCTTCGAGCCGAAGTGCGGAAGTGAAATCGTCTATCCACGTATTCCGTTTGCGTCGACAAAGTAAAAGTGGATGTTTAGGCAGAGGGAATGTTTCCGCGTTTTGGCTGCAGCACTTAGAGGCTCTTCCATCTATCAGACGAGGCAGCGGTGGCGGCTTAAAGCGCTGACGCGCCGACACGGGCCCCACGCGAAGCGGACACCGCATCGGCATTACGCCCTGTCCCGCCGCCCGCCCCAGGCCACGCTGCCTGTCTGTCCTGCCTCGTCCACTACGCCAGCAGTCCGCAGGCTGCCTGCTGCACACACCCGCCAGCCGCGGCTTCGTGCTCCGCTCCGCAACCAACCACTGCGGCTCGCTAATTATGATAAATTGCACGTCATTAGTCGTCTCGTTTATTTGACGCAGCTGATGCAAAATAGCTGATAAAGTCCTCGCTATAGCGAGTGCGTCATTAGCGAACTGTAGTAGCCCAAGATAACTGTCTAAAGTGTCTCTTGAATACATCACAAGCGGGAACTCAAGTTCTCGATGCGGTTAGAATCGTTATACAACTACTTAGTTGTCCATTCTCTTTGTACCTGAAGATCTTGAATTTTGTTAAGATTAAACTCATCTTAGCACTTCTGCTGAGAGCTACGTATTGTGAAATATGGAAGTCAAGTTTAATACAGCTGTGTCGTTGGTTTAACGTACATGATCGCTATGCTTCGATTAGACTCGCTGCTACATTCACCGAAAAGCTATAACTTTTCTTTGAACTTTATACAAAAGGTGGTTTCGGAACCACATGACTACAGGAGTGCAGGAGAACTCATACGAAGTTTTGAAGTTAGGACCAAAGAGCTTGTAAAAATAGACTCACCGAAGGGTTGCAGACGCGGAATGTTTTAAACCTTTGGCTGGACCCTGTAAGGTTGATGCAGTACGTTGTTCTGAAAGCGGTGCTGATATTCTTGATAATAAAAGCGGGTTAAAAGCTGTGAGCTACCTGGGGAAGTTAACCTTGCATTACTGAGCAACTGTTTCTCCAGGTATCCAGTCTATCTTACCAAATTCCCAACCAGACTAACATTAATTGTAATCTTTTAATAGTCATCTTACAACAACCGGTGATATATATATTTTTTATATTTTATTATATATTATATATATATATATATACATTCATATATATATATATATATATATATAATATATAATATACACATTCATATATATAAAGAGAATTTAAATAAAAAGAAATAAATCAGTTTATATTTGGACATTTATTTTAACATTGATCATCATTCCGTTAAAATTTCAGCATATTAAACTTGATTCATATCTAAACTCGTTCCTTATTTAGGATTGTGAAAATGTGAGTTTGTAATCTTATGGAACACATCAAATATGGAGCCAAGATTGGGAGACTGCATACAACACAGCATTCATAAAATAACACAAGAAGAACATTGAAACATATGCAGGAGGGAATTAACCACAACCAACTGATTCAATTTTTACCCAAAGATGTTACAGTCATAACGAAAACCTGTCCGTTATGAAATTACCACACTTTGGTGTACTAAATTCATACTAATTGTCTGTGAAATCTTCTCGAATAGAATAACTGAGGGCTACTTTGATGATTACACCACATGCTTCACGTGGTAAACTTGGTTTACACAAAGAGTGTAGCTCCACAGTAATTTTGATAATTAAAATAAATTACATAGAAATGCAATTTACAAAAGAAAAACCTTGAACCTGTCATCATACTACTAACCTAATGGGTCAAACATTTATATAAGCACGTGGTACTGGTCTCACAAAGTACACCCCACATGGGTTGAACATAAAGAAAAGTTGCTATATTGAAAAATATAGTCAAGGCGAGACGTTATAATCTCATGCACATTCGCATTTAAGATTGATGATCTTAGTTAGAGTTATGGATCATCAACGCGTGGTTCCACATTGCTCACAAAGTAGTGACAAAGCAAACTACTGGAAGATATTCTGAACTTCACACTCGAATTACACTGTGTTGCAATTTAAGATAACATAAGATATTTTATATCTGAACCTGAAACAAAGGTGATTAAATTTTCAGTTAGGCTGAACTTAAGAAATCCAGTGTCCTACGGACTTAGCAGAGACACGCTTAGCCGGAGATCTTACCACTTCAGACGCTCGCCGTGGACAGACTGGCATAGGCCCCTACCGAAGGTGCCTCACAGATACAAACAGAAGTGACCAGAGAGGCAGCTTCCTATACCAACATGACAAGGGACGGACAGGACCATACCAAGAATAGAAACCGCTTTGCTTTTAGAAAGCATAGCTACCTGTTCTGACGTTGGTCCTACTGTTCTCTAGCAGACAGGCTTGTCTGCTACCATCGAGCATGCAACTAGAAATACATTTGCTCATTCATCCTTTCACACAGAAGGGAAGGGGGATGACAGTATCTTATAATATACACTATATAAAAGAAAGCGCATGTAGGTTCCATATGAGATTGTGTGACACGAATTACATATAAACTGTGTTTTAAAGTGTAGTAGTGTGACAGATCATTCTTGTTTATGTGTAAAAGTAACACGTTCCACGCTCAGTCTCCTCCCAGATAGAGTCAGAAACACCACAGTAAATTTAGAAGTGGAATTTATGCCGTAAATGGCAACAGATTTAAGAAATTAACAGGAAAGGAATCCAACAGAGACCTTTCAACTCCATTGTGGTGTTAATAGTCTGGAAGGTTGAAGTGCTTGTAAGTACTCAGATCGTTCACTATATAGCTGGTGGTGCATACGTATAGTATTTGTCAGTCGTAACTGTACTGTCTACACATTCTTGTGTACGTGAAGAAAAATGAAGAAGAGTTGTGCAGCATTTAATCGCACAACTAAATTCGGGAAAAGAACCAATATTATCTCTCACAGATATGTTTAGACATTTTACATTATGGACTTGCACTTAAAGCACTTCCATTTTCAGCAGGGATACGTCACTGACTCTACAATCCTTTTTTTAAGGATGCTATGTTTGACAGTACCGGTGGATATGAGTCTCGAAAATAAAAACATTTCAGTTCAAAAATTTGGATCACTAAACAGCGACATGCTGCATTCGCGCCCGTGCTTACGTAATAAGCTGCATTTGGTTGTGAACTAACAGTTATGGAAAATTTCTTGTAGTATGTAAAAACACAAATTGCTGAACAGGCACTGGTTGTAGTTTGTTCAACAATTAGTTGGTATGTTGTAGTTAGATACTGAAATGAGACGCTATATTTATGATATAACGCAAAGGAAAACGTGTTATAAATTTAGCACCACGATAGTGCCTTTCAAATTGGTCGCTGTGCACGGTAGACCACTTACGGGGTTGTGCGGCATTAGATACTACAGAACTACCGGCGGAAGAAAATCTTTCAGGCCGGGTCGGAAGTCGTGCTTGTACAGCTCAGTCGGCAAAGGTCCAGTTTCATCTATTTCCGTCTCTGTCACCTTTAAAACATTGGAATTCATCTAACGATGTTTCCATTGAAATCTAGTTCTGCAAGATCTGCAGAATATCCATCTACGAGCCCCATTACATTTTGATAGACTCGAAATGTTTCGCACCTATAAATTTATTTCGATGTGAGAGAAAGCCGACGTATGAGAGTCCATGTTTGCCTGTTTAGAGATGGCTGGATCTGTAAACAGTGATACCTCAAAACCGCTGTTCTTCCAGTGCCAAAGTACCAGTTTGGGTGGAGCGATAGTCTTAATGAATAATGTTTATTTTTCTTCTGAATGCGGGCTTCGTCTCAAGTATTTTTGTATCCATTTGGTACAGAAGAAATGGCTGCTACTCAACACCTGTGGCCTTCTTAAAACATGCTGAACTGGTACTACTGTCGTTTTGTGGGGCTGTATGTGACTTCTGTTTGCGAAGAATATATGTCACTGATGTTTAAACACCGCCTATGCTCAGAAGTGAGACATATTAATATATGGATTCCCAGCTTTGAAATAAACTGAGCGGCTGATCCCGGCGGAGGTTCGAGTCCTCCCTCGGGCATGGGTGTGTGTGTTTGTCCTTAGGATAATTTAGGTTAAGTAGTGTGTAAGCTTAGAGACTGATGACCTTAGCAGTTAAGTCCCATAAGATTTCACACACATTTGAACATTTTTTTGAAATAAACTGAAATCACTGAAAGCCTTATAACATGCCAGGCCCTGTTAGGTTTCACACGAATTTGCTGCGGAAACAGCCCCTTTCCTAGCTCATACTCCTAGAAAATTTCTTGTGCAGTGAGTACTCCCGTGTGGAAGGGAAAGAGCGAAAGTCACTCCTACTTACGAAACGGGTAAAATGTTACTACAACCCATCTATTACAGGATCGCAAAGATTATTCTAAGTTCGAACATTATGACGTGCCTGTAGAAAAAGAAGCTTTACTGAAAGAATGAGTAAGAATTCAGGAAAAAAAAAACAATCATGCGAACAACTGCTGCTTTATTCAGTTGCGACAACTTGCAAATGACGTAAGTTAAGAGGTAAGTTCCGGCTTCCTCAATGCCAAAAAGGTGTTCGAGTCTCTTGAAGTACACCTTACGTCGTAGATCCTTTAATCTCTTTTATTTCTATTAGATTATTTGTTTTTAAATTGTTATTTTTTGTTTTATTTATCACATCGCTTAACAAAGCTACTGTGTCGCAGAATAGCTTCAGAGATATGCGGCTGTTGCGAATTTTTCACTATAGTATGTTACACAGAACGGTGAGGGTTCAACAGAATAGAAAGGGACATCTGTTGTCCCTAAGGAAAGTTAATTTGACCTCTAATGTTCCCAATATAAAAGAAGTTATTAGAGAGGCTCACCATTACTAGCAGATTATTCTGTAGGAGTGTATTGTCGCTGGACAATCGTAGGAAAACGAGGAAAGAAATGCACAAAATTTCAATTTAGAGCAATGAATGGCACATCCATGTGTTGATAAACGTAATATCATGCCCGTAACAAATAAGAAAAACCCTATAGCGTCCGACTACAAAATTAGTCGTGAACATCTGGAGCACAACACATCGTATAAATATTTAGGAGCAACATGAAATGCGAAGAACAAGTAAAATCTGCACTAATTAGGTTAATGGCAGAATTAGTTATGTTGAGGCTGGAGCTCGCCATTGTATTAGGATATGTTCCATCTTGGGCAAACACAAATTTTTTCTTTCTCCCTAGACACGTTAGACTGAAGAATAGAGTATCAGTAGTATTTTTCTCATAAAAAAATGTTTGGATGGACAACGAAACGGAATGTGTTACACAAAAACAAATTTACTTTAAATATTAAATTTGTTAGAAAGGTTCTGGTACAATGAGCGTGGTGAGGGAGGATTCTAACCTCCGCCGGGACCAGCCGCACTGTCCATGACTGCAGCGCCTTAGACCGCTCGGCTAATCCCACGCGGCAGTGATCTACAGCTGACTGCTCTAGGATCCTTAGGAAGTAGGAAAGATATCAGAAATCGAATTAATTCAGAGAGGCGCAGCTACGATCGTAACAGGCTGGTACACAGTAGCCTACATGAAAGAGAAAACAGATAGATTAGAGAATTTGAACGGGTGTCTTAAGCAGAATGGTACTGTCATTTTTGAAAAATATTTTTTCAGTAAATTTAGAAAACCAATTTTCGGTGTAGAATTTGCGACTGCTTGTACTAATGCATACCGTGAAAATAACATAAGAGAGATTAACGCGTGTGCAGAGGTATATAGTCACTGTTTTCCTCGGTCAGTATGTGAATAGAATAGGGCAGAAATTCACTAATACTGGTACTACGTACCGACCTCCTTGCACGGCACCGTGGTTTGTGAAGCGTATACATCGACGCCCACACTAGCGTCCATGGAAACTTACCACCTAGCAGGCCCATGCACAAGTGGTTACGACTGCTGAACTGTAAATCATCTATGCGAGAGGAATAATATAGTGTGAAGCTCCAATATGATGCAGTTAGAAGTTCTATGCGTAAATTATTGAATCAAGGGTCAAAATGGTTCACATGGCTCTGAGCACTATGGGACTTAACATCTATGGTCATCAGTCCCCTAGAACTTACAACTACTTAAACCTAACTAACCTAAGAACAGAACACAACACCGAGTCATCACGAGGCAGAGAAAATCCCTGACCCCGCCGGGAATCGAACCCGGGAACCCGGGCGTGGGAAGCGAGAACTCTACCGCACGACCACGAGCTGCGGACTATTGAATCAAGGAAGGCATGGATATACAGGGCTGTGAAAAACGGTATGGCCAAATATTTTGGGAAAAATTCCAAACCCATGGAGGCATAGAATTTGTTGAACGGACATGGGTCCAGAAACGCTTTATTTCCATGTTAGAACTCATTTTCTGCTTCACTTTATAACCACATTAATCATAGGAAAAACAGAAACAGAACATACCAGCATTACATGTAACGTTTTCTTACCTGAAATGTTCAAAATACTCTCTCGGTTTACGTTTCGTTAGAATGTACAGAAGTTGTAATTCTTAGGTTCCAATGCAACGAAGGTATTGTTGACATGTAAATCACTTCACTGCTTGTGTTGACAAGCGACTAACCTCGTGATTCTCCAAGCATCAAAATGGCTCTGAGCACAATGGGACTTAACATCTGAGGTCATCAGTCCCCTAGAACTTACAACTACTTAAACCTAACTAACCTAAGGACATCACACACATCCATGCCCGAGACAGGATTCGAACCTACGATCCAAGCATCAAGTACATAGCATCAACTGTTTAGTGTTCATCACGGACTATATGAGCACGCAGCATCAACAGTTACTGTTCATCACAGGCTTGGTTTCCGGTATGCTTTAATGGAAGAGAACTCAAATGCGGAGTTGTCACATGCCCATTTGCTGTACGGATTAGAAGGTGGTAATGGCCGTGGTGCTCAACGTTTGTATCGGGAGAGATTTCCAGAAAGACGGTTCCCCGACAGGAGAAAGTTTGAAGCAACTGACAGTCGTCTCAGAGAACACTGGAGTTTAAGCCTGCTACTCGGGACTGGGTTTGTTGAGATCTAGAAGGGCGAGGACACCTCAGCTGGAGGAAAAACTACTTCGTGCAGTTGACAAGCCTAGTGTCAGCTTAAGACAATTAGCTGCGATAAGTGATGTTGGACATACGACTGGACAGCGCTACATGAGATCCTGCTGCATCCGTGCCAAAATACTGGCTACTAGCTGTGTTTCAGACGTGACTGAAGGCACACGCCACGCAAATGGTGTAATGTCCTCATTCTGAATGCACTTCGGTAGTATGCGCTGTTTAAATATGGCATAAGAACTTTCCTTGTCCAGCTGCAGGTATTGGTTCAAATGGTTCAAATGACATCTGAGGTCATCAGTCCCCTAGAACATAGAACTACTTCAAGCTAACTAACCTAAGGACATCACACACATCCATGCCCGAGGCAGGATTCGAACCTGCGACCGTAACGGTCGCGCGGTTCCAGACTGTAGCGCTTAGAACCGCTCGGCCACCCCGGCCGGCTGCAGGTATTCGTATTAACATCAATGTGTAGGTGCTGTGATCGTGTGTCGTATCCAGTGGCGCCAGAAAACGACACCCTTGGCGTTCGTCCACAACGCTGTCCTCCAGTGCATGCCAGCAGACTGCGGTGAGCGCGGTAGCGTGTAACACGTGTGCGGTCACCACTGTAGGACAGGCTGAAGCGGATCTCGTCTGACCGCATCTCGCCACTCACCACTCCAGCGACATCGTTCACGTGCTCGCTGCACTCAGAGGCATTTGTGGTTTGTGACAACGGTACCAGAGACAACAGCACAAGTGCCATCAGCACGCTCTGCCTTGAATGGCGCTGTAAACAAGCTCAAATGTCGCACTGCGAAGGCCCCATTCTTAGAGACTCACCATTCTACTCTATACAAACTCACGGACCTGCTGATAATGCTTTCTTTAACGTCGGCGAGGAGCAAATACATTTGTTTCCACATTCCTACAGTGTCTGACGATTCTTCTGAGATTGGCGCAAGACTGACCATTTCGGTCACACAAATAAGGGAACTGAAGTTAGAACGAGTTAATTACTCAACGAGTTAATGGAAGGACCAGAATGACAATCCAATAATAGTACCAAGTGGCTTAATTTACGTTTTTCTCCTACAACGAGTGTAACCGTAGTAGTGTATTCGTACAGTAATCGGTCTATCTGCCTATTTATGCACACTGTGTTACATTTATTTACGTTCAGGATCAACTGGTAGTCACTGCACCACTCACCAAAATGGTTCAAATGGCCCTGAGTACTATGGGACTTAACATCTGAGGTCATCAGTCCCCTAGACTTAGAACTACTTAAACCTAACTAATCTAAGGACATCACATACATCCATGCCCGAGGCAGGATTCGAACCTGCGACCGTAGCAGCAGCGTGGTTCCGGGCTGAAGAGCGTAGAACCGCTCGTCCAAAGCGGCCGGGGCACCACTCACCGATCCTCTGTATAATAACGTGTTGAATTCTGTCTGCAAGGAAGCCCTGTATCCACTTATAACTCCCGTCCTCTACCAGGTAAACTAGCATTTTGCTCACTAATCAACAGTCTAAGACACTTATTTACACAACTTTTAAGTCTCCCGTCCAGACTTTAATTACTGTTAATCGCTAGAACATAATCACAGTGATTAAGCGAGATACCAGAGTCAATTACGTCGGCAAGTACGAAAGGAAGCTGATGCCTGGGTTACGGTCAGGACTGGAATCTGGAAGGAAGGAGCCGATTTTAACAGAGAGGAAACAACGCTCGGAGAGTTTAAAAATGACTTGTGGAAAACTAAAGAGGATTGAAATAGGTAACGACGAATGGAGTTCTCAGATTTATCCCATCTAGAACACGTCTGTAAGAAATTAGAGAATTCTTCTGATTCATGTCATGTGGTATGTCGTTTCGCTAGTCAACAGCCCAGGGATTACAAGGCACTCTGAATATTATTTCCGAGAAATGTTCAGGATTAAGGAAGAAAACGCTGTAGGGGAGACAGAGCAGGTGCAAGGGACGGCGCCGCGAAGCGGAAGCGCGCGGATCATCGGCGCGGCAGGTGCGGTAAAAGTGGCCGCCGGGGCTCGAACTGGCTGCCGCAGCGCCGAACGTGTGACGTCACGCCGGAGAAAGCTCGCCGCCGCCGCCGTCTAGGTTGACATTTCTCCGCATGCCGGCCGTGGGACAGGGCACGCACTGCTGCCACGCAAAACTCATCGCCACATCACGCGGAACCGCGTCCTGCCGACACGATGGAAGATCCTACCGCGTCCCCACGATTGAACACTTTGCAGATGTGACTTTGCACTTGTCAATGATTTTTGTATCCTTCTTATATATTGAATCTGTGCAGCTATGTAGTATCTATGTAGTATCTATATAGTGAAAATAATTTAAACCGATAAACCCAGGGAGGTTGCACGGACACCGAAACGAAAGCTTTTCTCTAGCATCACATTTTTCTGTGAGGATTTTTTAAACCGATAGAGGGAGTCTTCTGTGGGTGATAATTAATTAATCTAACAAACTCTGCGCGGTTTCCTGGCCTGGGACAATGAAAACACTTTTTCTAATATGTTTTGCTGTGTGGACAAAAAGAAAAACAAACAACTTTTAATTGGTTCAAATGGCTCTGAGCACTATGGGACTCAACTGCTGAGGTCATTAGTCCCCTAGAACTTACAACTAGTTAAACCTAACTAACCGAAGGACATCACAAACATCCATGCCCGAGGCAGGATTCGAACCTGCGACCGTAGCGGTCTTGCGGTTCCAGACTGCAGCGCCTTTAACCGCACGGCCACTTCGGCCGGCAACTTTTAATTCTTTATTACCAAGAGTAGACATTAACACAAGTTCTTCAATTACAGTAGAAGTTAAAAATATCTCCATTGACTTGTAAACCTACACCGCTGGTCGTGTCGTGTCTTACACCGTCACTGCAGGAGTGTCTTTCATTCCTAATGCTATCCGGGCAACCACATCCTCTTCTGATTCAACAGAGGTTTTGTAAATAAGATTGCACATCTTTTCTCACACAAAAATGTCCATATGGGGCAGATCAGGGAATCGAGAAGGCCATGGTACAGGACCACCACTACCAATACACCACTGGAAACTGTCGATTCAAAAATCGACCATTGGAGTATGTCGCCTCCCTGTCATGCCGGTTGCGCTGTCTTGTAGCGAGTAGCACGTCATCCAGAAATTCTGCAATGCTCTGGCGAAGAAACAGTAATAATATCTGTCATTTGATGGCCCACTGCCGCGCGGGATTAGCCGAGCGGTCTAAGAAGCTGCAGTCATGGACTGTGCGGCTGGTCCCGGCCGAGGTTCGAGTCCTCCCTCGGGCTTGGGTGTGTGTGTTTGTCCTTAGGATTAGGTTAAGTGGTGTGCAAGCTTAGGGACTAATGGTTCAAATGGTTCAAATGGTTCAAATGGCACTGAGCACTGTGGGACTTAACTACTGAGGTCATCAGTCCCCTAGAACTTAGAACTACTTAAACCTAACTAACCTAAGGATATCACACACATCCATGCCCGAGGCAGGATTCGAACCTGCGACCGTAGCGGTCACGCGGTTCCAAACTGACGCGCCTAGAACCGCACGGCCACATAGGGACTAATGACCTTAACAGTTAAGTCCCATAAGATTTCACACACATTTGAACATTTTTGATATCCGCTGCAGTCTCCCACAGCTTGTCGGTTTAAATAATTTTCATCCTGTATATACATCACTAAATTTGTCCGCCGCCACGCTTTCTGTCTGTATGTGAAGGCTAAACTCGGTAACTATTGTAGTGGTTTTCATACGCGTTTCACTAACAGGTGGGACGGGACGCTCGTACAATAGGTACAATAAAAACATTTCACAAGTACCTATTTTTCCTTTTCTTCCGCAAAGCGCATTTTTTCAGAATTCCCGTTGCGAAACCATACTAGATGTAGATGAGTAGGAAAAACGATCCTGCAGTTTTCGAATACAGTATTAGTGATTTGCTGCTTGATATAGCCACGACGATGAAACATCTAGGCATAACGTTGCAAAACAACATGAAATGGAACGAGCACGTAATTTGGAGGAGCATGCGTTTGTAGGGAACATAAATGATCGACTTCGGTTTATTCTGAGAATTCTGGGAAATTTTATCTCAGCTCGAAAAGAGGCCGCGATCTTGAGTATTGTTCGAGTATTTGGGACCCCCACCAAGTCCGCTTAAAAGAAGACATCGAAGCACTTCGGACGCATGCTGCTAGATTTTGTACCAGTAGAATCTGACACACACAAGTATTTCAGAAATGCACCGTGAAATCAAACGGGAATCCGTCGAGGGAAGAAGTTCTTTTCCTGAAACTTTTTTTTTAGGTATTTTAGAGAATCGGCATTTGCGACTGACTTCAGAACGATTCTTCTACTGCCACCAACTTACCTGTCGCATAAGGTCAGCAACGAGTCAAGATAAGAGGGATCAGGGCTGGTACGGAAGCATATAGACAGTCGTTTCTCTTTTCTCGCTCCATTTGAAATAGGAACAGGAAAGGAAATGACATGGTAAAAGGTACCGTCCGCCATGCGCGGCATGGTGTCTTGCAGAATATGTATGTATACGTAGAGATAGATGTCTACGTCTACATGATTGCTCTACAGTTCACAGTTAAGTGCCTGGCAGAGGATTCATCGAAACACCTTCAAGCTACTTCTCTACAGCTTCAGTCTCGAACAGAGCGCAGGAGAAACGAACATTTAAACATTTCCGTGCGATCTCTTATTTCTCTTATTTTATTAAGATGATCATGTCTCTCTGTGTGGATCGGCACCGAAGAAATAATTTCTCATTCTGAGGAGAGAGTTGGTGGTTGAAATGTCATGATCCTGTCGCAACGAAGAACTTGTCACCCCAATACGCGTGTCATATCTGTGGCACTCTCTCCCCTATATCGCAATAACACAAAACGAATTGTCCTTCTTTGAACTTCTTCGATGTTCTCCGTCAGTCCTATCTGACGCGGATGCCACACCGGGCTGCAGTACTCCAGACGAGGGCGGACAAGCGTAGTGTAGGCAGTCTCTTCAGTTGATTTGTTGAACTTCCTGAGCATGACTGCAATGCAATGGTATGATACATATTCGCATTCGGAGGTCGGTTGTCCAAATAGCCATTCGGCCACCCAGAGTCTCTTTGCATATTAATTATCTGCTTAGCTGTGTTTGCTGCTTACTTTTGTTGCAATTGATTTCGAAGCCTTCTGTGGTTCCCCCCTGAGGGAGTTCGGCCTGTGCCTGAAGATGAAGCTGTAACAACCTTTTAAATCAACTGCAAATAAAGAACAACACACACACAGTGCCTCTTAGAATGAAAATAGTCTCTATGGCTAGAAGAGAGAAATTTAAAACTTAAGCTCCCGTTATCCAGCGTCACGGAAACTAGATTTAGGGTTTCCGTGGTTCCCTAAATACCGTGACGACTGCCTCAGAAAGGGCGTCCGGCCATATAGTTAAATAATAACTAAATTTGCCAAATCCGAAAACACTCCTGACAAGGATGTAACGTGAGAACCAGAGGTGTATTAACAAACGTTTGTAATGTTTTCAGCGCGGAGAGCTCATTAAAAAGTTGAACCAAATACGTGCAGACGTCATATCCTCATATAGCTCACAGCACATAGCAGTAGGAATAAGATCCGAAGACGTGCCATGCTTTGCCTACAAAAATGTAACTAGTTTGGTTCTACGGAAGCTGGGAACATTACTGTACTCCAGTAATTTTATTCGGCTTGATGCGACCTGGCGATCACATGCTGTTTGTCAGATGAAGCCCATAATTTCAGCGTCATCTAGTACGGTTGTCAATATTACATAGTTTTCACTTCGAAGTTGACCAACGACAACAATGGAAACCACAAGAGTAACGTCTTTTGATGCTCAAACCCCACCACTTAGAGGAAGAGGAGCCATCCTAATACCGGTATTATAAGGCAATTTCGTTAAAGAAGTTGTTTACGAGAGTTATTATTATTATATTACAGGTAACTATTTACGACGTCACATTCACTGCTCGTAATTTTTCGTACAAGCGCATCTAGCACTTGATCTGTGGATTTGTTCTTCTTCTACAAATAATTTCGTCACCAGGTGACGTATTAACTTGTTGACGACATATTAACTTCTTAACCAAAGCTGAATTTTCCTTTTAGAAAAACTTTCAAACCCGAAATGGCTAGATATCTCTTAACTGAATAACGTTTGTTTCTGTGCTGAGAAGGAACAGTGTATACAGGGTGGTCCATTGATCGTGACTGGGCCAAATATCTCACGAAATAAGCGTCAAACGAAAAAACTACAGAGAACGAAACTTGTCTAGCTTGAAGGGGGGAACTAGATGGCGCTATGGTTGACCCGCTAGATTGCGACACCATAGGTCAAACGGATATCAACTGCGTTTTTTAAATAGGAATCCCCATTTTTATAACATATTCGTGTAGTACATAAAGAAATATGAATGTTTTAGTTGGAATACTTTCCATTCCATGGGAAGAATCACGGAAGTCATTCTCCACGCAGCTATGGAGTCTGACAAGAACATTGATCGGGAGAGAAGGCTTTCATCTTCTTAATTTCTGTCTATAGTTGTTGAACCTCGGCTGATCACCTATCAAGAAGCAAATGATATTAGCTTAAACAGTATTATTATGAATGTACTCAGTTTTGACGACCCTGAGTGCTTGAAGATATCGCTCTCTGGATGTGAGATTCTCTGGCTTTATCGAAAGTGGAAGAAATTCACTGACGTGCCAGAGTGGAATGGATTCATGGAAGAAGCCACAAATCACCGACAGTTAGTTCGTTCAAAAATAATGTGCCTCTCATTCTTAAACTATCCCGTCAATCATACAGATGTCAAAATCGACGTTGGGTCAGGGATGAACCGGATGAATCCTTCACTGGTTATATTAGGTTGCTCGGGACACGCAGTCGAGGACATCTCAAATAGGAAAGCTTCCATATTTGGAGCCAAATTCAATTGCAATAAGAGCGTCGACAATAAGCCTTAATCCAAATCTTTTGTAAATGAATGTACTGAGCCCAATCAATAGTGAAGCTAGAAATGACCGTGGCCTCACTGCAGAAATCACTGCATGTGACCAAGCAAGGCACATTTTTCTCCATTTATCTTAATTTCCTCGTTTGTTTTTTAAACTCAACGACACAATGAAATTGAGAGATGACTCAAACGAGGAAACGAGAATTGTGCAGGACACAAGGAAAAAAATTCGTGGTAAGTTCCTACATGACCAAACTGCTGAGGCCATCGGTCTCTAGTGTTACACACTACTAAATCTAACTTAAACTAACTTATCCTAAGGACAACACAGACTCCCATGCCCGAGGGAGGACTTGAACCTCCGACGGGGGGAGCCGCGCGAACCGTGACAAGGCACCTCAGATCGCACGGCTACACCACGTGGCAGGACAGAAGGAGTTCTGAACGTCTCCATCGCACAACTCGGGAAGACTCTGCTCTGCTAACGATGGAAACAATGACAAAGGAACGGAAAGGATGGCAGCCTCGGCTGTTTGTGACATGTCAGCCGAGGGAGATCTATAGATACCTCTACACCCGAAGGTAGAACATAGTTATGTGTGCCTATTGGAAATTTAATTTCGTTGATCAACTTTGACTTCCAAAAAATAACAAAAATGGAATTAATTTGGTTTGCCGGCCGAGGTGGCTGAGTGGTTCTAGACGCTACAGTCTGGTACCGGGCGACCGTTACGGTCGCAGGTTCGAATCCTGCCTCGGGCATGGATGTGTGTGATGTCCTTAGGTTAGTTAGGTTTAAGTAGTTCTAAGTTCTAGGGGTCTGATGCCCTCAGAAGTTAAGTCCCATAGTGCTCAGAAACATTTGAACCAATTACTTTCGTTTCAAGTGCATGAAAGCTTAATAGCGCCTAAAACTGAAAAACTATATGCTACAACTTTGATGAACTGACATTTTTCATTTGGATTAGCCGTTTTTGTATTACAGACGTTGGAGCCGACTTTTTTACAAGTTGGTAAAAATGACCAAATTTTGATAGCTGATTGCTGTCAAACGGTTGCACCAATTTTGACGTTTAAGTAGGTAATTCGACGCAAAATTAAATGCTCTTGCATTTGGTAAGTATAACTTTTTCAGTAGGATGCATAGTTTCCGAGTAACAGGCGAAAATCTTGAAAAAGTGCCAAAATTACGTTACTATTCTGCCACAGAAAATTATACCGAAGGTTTAGAAGGTCGAACACTTGGCAGCTACACACACTCAAATGTATACACAAGATAAAAAAAATAAAATCTTCTACCTAATTTTTGTAACAAAAGGGTGTTTTTGTGGCACCGTTACTGGACTCTTACGCACTCATTCTAACTGTTCACCGCCACTTGAGTCACAGTAGGAGCTTAGCCAAGTTAGACTGTGAAAGTAGAGAGCAGGTAAGCTCTAGAAAGGATACTAGCCTTGAGATGTCCGGCTTGTAGTAAATCTGCTGCGACATGCGTACTGAATTTAACAGACGGCACTGGTGTCTCCCGCCTAAACAAGTACTGATGTTCACAGTACCTCTTGATAGAAACAGCTATAGAATTTTTGATAGATGGTGTTCCGCTACTTTTAACATGAAGTTAATGATCTGAAATTTCAAAACGGCTACGCTATGCTACAGAGTGAAAGATTCATCCTGGAAACAGTCCCCAAGGCTCTTTTCTCCGAGGAGCAAGGTAGGCAGGAGCACTTGTCTGAAGTTTGCAACGCAGAAGAGAGACACAAAAGGAAAGCTTTGAGGGCGGGCGTGAGGCGTGCCAGGGTAACTCAGTCGGTAAGAGCATTGCCAGGAAAATACAAGGATCTGGGTTCGAGTTCCGTTCCAGAACGCAGTTTTAATCTACCAAAAATTCGTGTGGTATGGACTCTGAAGCGGAGCGTAACATATTATAGTGCCCTAAGTGTTTCTGTATTTCATTTCTAGGATGTGATCAGTTGTCTTAGTGGTATTTTGGCTGCGTGCGTTCTAAGCATTTAAGTGAGTCGAAGACCATCGCTAAAGTCTATCTTATCGTAGATGTAGAAAGTTTGTAATATGCTACGGTGGCAGCAGCGCCATAAAAGCAAATACTTGTCTATCCGTTTGACGTGACAGCAGCACCTATGGTGTTGATGATAGCAAAGATTTCTTCCGATGAAAATTAACGGGAGAGTTTCCATAATTTAATGAGGCGTAAAACAGTCATCACGATTAATGAAACAGTTATGCACCCAGATTATCACAGTTTATTAAACAACTGAACATCATAAACATATGTTTTATTGTTATCCATGAAATGTGGAGTAGCTACAGATAGGCTGTAAATAGTGAGAACAATCTTGATGTCTACGCTTTGCTTCCGAATGGTGTGCGAATTTAAACTCATCTGGCCCTTGCCACATATAAAGTACCTGTGTTGTAGAGACGACCGCATTACCTAGAGACAAGCTTAATGCAACCGTAGTGAGACACTTTCTTTGTTGGTGTTTCTTGAGAATCCTGGCTAAACCTAGAAAAATTCTTCCAAGATAATAACAGCCGTGTATTTAACAACACTTAACAATTGCACGATCGATAGCTCGCACAGCGTCTCCTGCATCACAATCTTTGGCGCAAAGGGGGCGTGGCAGGTTTGCGGCGGCGAGTGCCGTTGAGACAATTTTTCTGGCAGAGACGGTGAGTGAAGCAGTACTGACAGAGAAGTCTGCGGTGCAACGGACCGACTGATTGTTGAATTCACCGCCCATATGACTTCCACGTTGGTCTGGCTGAGAACCTTCTGGACACGTGCGACCTGCTCCGGAAACGGAGTGGACGCAGTATTCCTTTGGCCGATCAAGTATAGAGGCGAGCGGTGAGTAGTCGTCATCCACACACACGTCTTCTGCCGGCTCCCAGTTTTTCCACTGTTTGTCTCACGGTGGCTTCGGATGCTCAGTGAGCTGCTTTTAGTTCGTTGCTTCGGTGCCGAGACCCTGTGGCATTCATAAAGGCTGGTCTTGCTCTCCACTGTGAGAGTTATAAATGTGACTGGCTCGCTTCCAGGGCGTGTTGTGTCCTGCTACTTCCATATCGGATTCGGTTCAGACTTTTGTTTATGCTGTTCTCTGTTGTTGTGTCTGGCTTGACGACATGAGGAGCGTGTCGCTCTTATCAAAACATAACAGCTTCAAAAAAATGGTTCAAATGGCTCTGAGCACTATGGGACTTAACTTCTGAGGTCATCAGTCCCCTAGAACTTAGAACTACTTAAACCTAACTAACCTAAGGACATCACACACATCTATGCCCGAGGCAGGATTCGAAAATGCGACTTAGTGGTCGCGCCGTTCCAGACTGTAGCGCCTAGAACCGCTCGGCCACCCCGGCCGGCCATAACATCTTCCATTTGCTAATTGTCATTGAATTATTTGATGATCTCTTTTAAATTATTGGAGGTTTTGTAAGTTGCTTTAACGTTTAATTCGTCATTATTTAGGATGTTCAAAGTATTTTTGTCTGGTACGTTGTGCACTAAATCACCAAGTCATCTTCTTTAGTTATTTGGAGACCGCTAGCTTGTGCGCGTTACCGGGGCAAATCTTCTTGTATGTATTTCGGTGGCTATACTTCAAAGTGAAGTTTATGTTTACATAAGTAAGGTTCATCAGCCAACGGCTTTCTCCCACCTATGTTTTCCGTCCCAGATGACGGTTAAGTGTTTACTATTTCCGCTTCGTGGAGGGATTTGAAGCTGAATGTCGGTTTGCCGCTGAACTACTTCGCTATCAGGTCTAAGTGGAAGGTAGTTGCCTTGGTCAGTTACCTTATTAGCTTTTAGCAACGTTTCATAACTGTTTTGTCTTCAACGCCAACGTGTAATCTGATGAATTAATTTTTATTCGTTTTACTTAAACATTACTTCTCTGTTCATGAAGCTATCAGTGTATGTTTGTACCTTAGGACGTGTTCCCGCTGGTTGCTACGGAAAGGAGGAGTGTGGTGAGCAGCGTATCGGGGCTGCCCTAAGTAAATTCGTGTCCATTCGTCTGGACCACATTGCCCTACGTGTGGTGGTTTCATATCGAGCAGCATTAATTGTATTTTTGTTTCCTTTTAATGAAATTCTTTTTAGGTAAACTTCTATTATTTGTAGCATTTTATTCGAACACATTCAAGAAATGTTTATGGGCTAACCATTTGAGGATTCTTTTCTCAGAAGATTTTGTCAGATTGTTGTGTAACTTCAACTGATTCAGTACTATCTTGCTTCACTTATTAAAATTGGCTGTAAATATTAAACATTAGTAACCAGTCGCACACTAGATTTGTACATTTTTTCACAAAGAGAGTAACATTTTTTGTAAATTTAAATTTTCATACTTCATGTTCCCACGAATGACTTTTGGAGAGTCGAGATCAAGTATTTCAATT
Source organism: Schistocerca piceifrons (assembly GCF_021461385.2). Lineage (NCBI taxonomy): Eukaryota > Metazoa > Arthropoda > Insecta > Orthoptera > Acrididae > Schistocerca > Schistocerca piceifrons. The sequence goes on along the minus strand of NC_060140.1, from coordinate 602,461,563 downwards.
AACACTCTAACCTTTTGTTAGTTGATCTTACTGAAATATTCGATAAATTGTTGATCGATGATCAGTAATTGTTCTTAACCAATTTTATTTAACAGTTTGGTCTTAATACGTCAAGGCGCTGTTGAGCTAGTAAGTAAAGTCATTTTGCTGGCAAGCGCTAGTAAAAATTTTCATACGATTGACGTTCAACCCTTATTTGACACGGTCCTTCCACTCCCAGGCAACCTTACGCCTGTAATACGTGCCAGACCTCTACGTTCCCCGCTGTTAATATCGTAACTAATACTGAAGATGTATTTGTGAGGTCTTGTGGATCACTTGCGTTCTACTTTTAGACATATCTATTTTTCCGAAAGTCGTCAAAGTATGAACTTCAGATGTGCCCTGTGAGCTGTGTCTCTAACAACATACGCCGTTTGGCATAAATGATTGTAGCTCAAGACTACCTCTGGTATGCCGGCTCGGCGAGTTTGGAAGTCCACCGGAAGGCATGGACCTCGGGTACAGACGGTAGACAGCACTGCTCAAATCTTCGAGCGCTACGTCACCGCCACAGCGTTGTGACTCGGAACTATTCCCCTCTTGCCGGCGTAACAGTACTCGCTGCTGTCCTTTAATTCCAATACCGCAGCAGCTCAGTCAGTCAGTGTCGTGATTTCACTGCGCTCTGATATTAATCTCGCTACATATCGTTGGTTTGATTCTGGATTAGATACCTCTTACGTTTTAGATCTCGTTTCATTCACTAGACTTGTTATTCTGCCCTGCCCTCTCCATTATTTGTCTTTTTCTCTTTGTTGTCCACCTACTTACTCTGAGGCGACTTGCTGAGTCTGTTGCGAAATGGTGCGCCAAGTACCGCACTAGTCGCGATTTGACACAAGACGCCGGTCGGTTTGAGAGGTCAGTCTCAACCATTACGGGAGACACTTGAGCACCTGTGGTTCTGGTATCACGCCTTCTGTCCCTTAAAAAAGGTCGACGACTGCTGTCGGACGAGGATGTGCAGCAGGCAATTACGGACTTCTTCATGCAGCAGGGTGGTGTTTTACCAAACTGGTATTTTCAGCCTGGTACCTCAGTGGAATGAGTGCATCAATGCGACTTTGCCTCATTAGCATACGGCCTTCGAACGGAGTCGTTTTGATCGCCTCTCATAGTTTTGCCATTACAAAAGACATAAAATCCATGTATTTACCATACAAGTTAATACCAGTTACAGAAGTGAAACTCCTCTCCGTCCGAATAGGCCTCGCAAGGCGCAACGGTATTGACCGACGCCATGTCATCCTCCACCGAAAAATGAAATGTGTGTGAAATCTTATGGGACTTAACTGCTGAGGTCATCAGTCCCTAAGCTTACACACTACTTAACTCAAATTATGCTAAGGGCAAACACAGACACCCATGCCCGAGAGAGGACTGTAACCTCCGCCGGGACCAGCCGTACAGTCCATGACTGCAGCGCCTTACACCGCTCGGCTAATATCGCGCGGCATCCTCCACCGATAGACGTTACTGGATGCAGATACGGCGGGGTATGCGGTCAGTTCACCGTTCTCGCAGCCGTTGCCAGTTTTCGTGGCTATAGCACCTACTTCATAATCAAGTAACTCCGCAATTGATCTCACAAGGACTGTGAGCACCCCGTTAGCCAAAATCACTCGGCAGACTGGATTTCACCCACCCAAGTGCTAGCCAAGCCCGACAGCGTTCAACTACGATGGTTTGACGGGAACCGATGCTACAACTGCAGCAAGCTATTAGCAGAGAAGTGACACTCATTAAATTTTTAAAAACAATTTTAGTAATCCTTATGCAAAGTTATCAACACCCACATGACGCCAGAACAAAAAGAATGGTGCAAATACGAGAAGTCCACAGGTGAGTAGTCAATGTCGCTGCATAAGACATTATGCTTGCAAGGAACATTCTGGGTCTTCCGAAGGTTGACGGGGACATCTACTACGTAATTCCTGCATAGATGAATCAGAATGAGGGTATTACTTTCAGAACTGTCGGCATGGATTTTGCACGTTTTTTTCGTCTCTCACGCTAAAAAGTGGAGAGTCACGTTTTTCAGTATGCGCGGATGAGCAAAAGAACATTTAGATCCTGAACTGACGACATAACTTTCGATGGAAAATGGAGAATAAGCTCCTAAGGTCGGATTCTGTATGTACTGAGAAACTTACACGCAATTAATCCAACTTCGAATACTAATTACAATTTATAAGAAACGTCCAAGTCAAATACTCTCACTATAGTTTAAACGCTAGTATTCGTGTTCACCGTTAAAGGAATAAAATTTTAAGGTCAAGGACGTCGAATAATCTCGGAAAAATTAATTGGCTAATGGTCGATAGTCAATTCGTTCTTTTGTCAGGCAACGACAACTTACGCATTACAACTGTCGAAGTAACAAACGTTTCCTCTCCAGTACAACTAAGACATATTTTACCCGCTGAAAGCACTTCTTTTAATGTAAACCTCTGTTGTCTCAAAGACTCGTCTCCTGATTTCCAATAAGTTTCATTAGAATTTCTAAGTGCAGACTTAACTATTTCTCAATTAGACCTCTTTTCTTTTCACTTACAAGCTCCTGCTTGTTAGCTTTTGACCGGAAACAGGCCACTAAAAAATAAGAAGACAAACAGTAGCATTTGATGAATCGACGATTATTTTTCCTTTTTTCATCGACTGTACTGATCCTCAGTCTCCGCTCATGGGCAGCTACTCGGCTAAAATACATTCTCTTGGCATTTTTACTCCCTAAAAAAGTAATCCCCAGGGTCCTGCTGTCTGCTGCATGTCTTTCGTGACTTAAACACTCATATCTGTCGAAGAGACTGGTGCTTCAAAAGTCGTGTTCAAAACGGTCAAGCTGTTGCAAAACGCAAGTGTGATCATAGTTCGAGCCGTCTAACCCCATCTCGCATGGCATGTGTAACACCCGCGAATAATCGTTATTAATACATTGCTGTTTATGGAGGTACACTCGCATAATTTATTGCACACCTGCAGTAGGGCAAGCAGGATGCCAATTGAGAGCGGACACATGGAATCTGGGCCGGAGTACATTTAAACCGGTTCCCACCTCTTCTGCTGAGGCAGTCGCACTGACAGCGTGACCGGCGCACTAGTGGACCGCAAATTACTTGGTCCACCTTTTGTGGCGGATGTGGTGAAACATCGCTCTATTTTTTCAAAATAAATGGTTTTTAATGCGACGTAATTTTAAAGACGGAGGCAGCCCTTCACTGGGAATTACTACTACCGTAGAAAGAACGAAAACTGGTGTTTAAGTCCTTGATTTTTATGCCCACAAACGCAACAGGAGCAACGAGTTAACTTATGACTGCACAATTAAATATGAGCTAACTGAGTGTCACTTTTGGAACAAACCTCTCAAACAACGCAATGGCAACAAATTAGAACACGATATCGAGCTGCACTCAAAATGTAGACATCTACATCCACATGGATACTCTGCAAATCACTTTTAAATACCTGTCAGAGGTTAATCGAACCGCCTTCACAATTCCCTATTATTCCAATCTCGTACAGCACGCGGAAGAAACGAACACTTACATTTTTCCGTGCGAGCTTTGATTTCCCTTATTTTATTATGGTGATCGTTTCTCCTATATACGTCGGCGTCAACAAAATATTTTCTCATTCGGATGAGAAAGTTGGTAATTGAAATTTCGTGAGAAGATCTCGCGGCAATGAAAAACGCCTTGTTTTAATGATGTCCATCCCAAATCCTGTATCATTTCAGTGACACTCCCCTATTTCGCGATAGTACAAAACTTGCTGCCCTTCTTTAAACTTTTTCGATGTACTCTGTCAATCTTATCTGGTAAGGATCCCACACCGCGTAGCAGTATTCTAAAAGAGGACGGACAAGCGTAGTGTAGGCAGACTAGTAGATTGTTACATTTCATCAGTGTCCTGCCAATAAAATGCAGTCTTTGGGTAGCATTCTCCAGAATATTTCTTAAGTTTTCCTTCCAGTTTAAGTTGTTCGTAATTGTAATTCCTAGGTATTTAGTTGAATTTACGGCCATTAGATTTGACTGATTTATCGCGTAACCGAAGTTTAACGGATTCCTTTTAGCACTCATGTGGATGACCTCACACTTTTCGTTATTTAGGGTCAGTTGCCAACGTTCGCAGCGTACAGGTATCTGTTATAAATCGTTTTGCAACTCGTTTTGATCTTGTGATGACTTTACTAGTCGACAAACAACAGCATCATCTTTAAACAATCTAAGATGGCTGCTCAGGTTGCCTCCTAAATCGTTCATATAGATGAGGGACAGCAAAGAGCCTATAACACTATCTTGGGGAACGCCAGAAATAAATTCTGTTTTACTCGATGACTTTCCCTCAGTTACCAACTGTGACCTCTCTGACAGGATATCACGAATTCAGTCACATAACTGAGACAATATTCCATAAGCACGCAATTTCGTTGCAAGCCGCTTGTGTAGTACAGTGTCAAAAGCCTTCTGGAAAACTAGAAATACTCAATCAATTTGGAATCCCTTGTCAATGGCACTCGACACATCGTGTGAGTAAAGAGCTAGTTGTGTTTCATAAGAACGATGTTTTCTAAATCCGTGTTGACTGTGCGTCAATAGACTGCGCAAGCCTGATTTTTTTTCACGACTGCAGAAACTACCAATCGCTGGATATCCGCTGACAGGTGAACACAAGTAAGTGGTAGCCGTGGGATTTTGCGTTGAGGGCAGAATCACAGAAAAAGTGCAACAACTTATTGCCTCCAATTCTGTTTTAGGCTTAGCGATTCTCAAGTTGGAACAATCCGCCAGATTCGGCAATTATTTGGGGACGAATCAACGGGTACCTCACAGATCAAGGAGAAGTACAAGCACTTCAAAGATGGCCGCTCGGCAGTGAAGAGTGAAGCACGTTCTAGTACGCCTCACAAGGTACTAATGTAAATAAGGAGGACCACCAATAGGTTCTGCGTCGTCTTCATGATGCAGTGAGACGCAAACAGCCGGACTTACGGGCAGCGGGCAGTTGGCACACTCACCGTGATAACGTACCCGCTCATCGTTCTCAATTAATTCAGAATTTTTTGGCCAAAGCCAACACGGCTGTCGTTTGTCAGCCCCCTGTTCCCCTGACCTAGCGCCGAGAGACTCCTTGTTTTTCCCTAAACTGAGAAGACTGTGGAAGCTGCCAGATTTCATAACGGGGAAATATTATGCACAACTCGGTGGATTAGTTGCCCACCATCCAAAGTGACGCTTCCCAGCTACGCTTACAGCAGTGACAGCAGCTTCGCGAGAGGTTGTAGAAGCTGAAGGGGATTACTTTGCAGGTGATTAGAGCCAAACAACTGTATCTGAATAAAAATTTATTTTATATATAGCAGTCGGATACTGTTTGAACAGCCATTATAGTGCCGTGATGTGAAGGCCTGAAAGTGTCCAAGAATTGGAATTGGTTAAGAAACAGCCAAATAGTTTTTCATATTAGATGAATATAAAAAGCTGAAAGTTCAACTAATACTGAAACGGGTGAACCAGTACTTATAAAATGAAATTTCTTTTTCTAACTGTATATTTTTTAAGGTAGCTACACTCTGAACAGAGGATATATTAATAACGACAAGACATTGGTGAACAGTAATTTTTCTAGATTAACAATGAAATGTTAAGAATGTTGAGCAAGAGTGTTGTTATTGTCTGCAGTCCGAAGACCGGTCTGACGCAGCTCTCGACGCTACCCCATCCTGTGCAATCCTCTACGTTTCTGTATAACAGCTGCTGCCTACATCCATCTGAACCAGCTTACTGTATTCAAGCCTTGCCTCCTCAACAATTTTTACCCTTAAACATCCTTCCATTACCAAACTGACGGTTCCGTGATGCCTCTGAATGTGTCTTATCAGTCGATCCCTTCTTATACTCAAGTTGTGCCACAGTCTTCCTTCCCCCCACCCTCCCCCCTCCGCCCCCTCCACAATTCGAGTCAGTCCTCCTCAATTAGTTACTCGAACTACCCCCATAATTTTCAATATTCTACTGTAGCACGACATTTCTAAGGTTTCCGTTGTCCTCTCATTAGAACCGATAATCGTCCACTTTTCTCTGCCATACAAGACTCCACACTATACAAATTACAAAAGACATTATAACACTTATATTTATGTCCGACTTTAACAAATTTCTGTTTTTAAGCATCGCTTTTCTTGTTATTGCCAGTCTGCATTTTATATCCTCTTTAACTTGCCCACCGTTAGTTATTTTGATACGCAAATAGCAAAACTCATCGACTACTTTTAGTGCGTGACTTCCGAATATAATTCCGTCAGCATCATCTGATTTAATTCGATTCCATTTCATTACTCTCATTTTATATTTCTTGATATTAGCCTTGTAACCTCTTTTCAATATACCATCCATTCGGTTGGTTGAATTTAAAAGTACCCAGTGCGTCATGCCAGATATGAAATACAAGAATAACTCTACTAACTATAACAGAACCTTGGTTGCTTCATGTATTATACTACGAACATAATCCGCCTCAATGAACTACCAGTAATGAGAACTGTCGAGTTTCATAGCGTGTGAAAAGTGTTACCAATCGGAAAAGTCTTACGCTTTGTATGAAGAACAGTTCACTTATAGGTCTTGTTCTTATCTTCTCATAATATTGAGTACTGCAGCTACACTCAACGTATTGTTACACCTATAAAGAATAAAATCACTTGAGGAAATTTGCCTCAGCTAGTTTGTGAACTTTTCGAAAAACAGAAGTTAAATAAAGGTCAAGACTCAAAATCACGTCAGCATGCAGTAGAGTTAAACAATGAAAGACAAGATTCAAAAATTCGTCAGCGTGCAATAGAGATCAATGAAAAACATTGTGTTGTTCCAAAGGTAATTAATTGCTCAACATTCTACAGCAGCTAAAGAAACGCTGAATTTTCTGCGTGGAAGGTTATTTACTCAAAGGTTAGTAATTCCTACATCTTCTCTTAAGCTTTTCAGCCGGATAATTCTTAATTGTGCATCACAGTTAGCAGCTGTGCCTTGTAAATCACTCATGTGCAAGACCTTTTCTTATCTTAACAGTAATCTATTACTACCGGTGTCACGACCTCTGCTAACAGAATTACTAGATCTTTGCACAACATCCTAGATTTAATGAAAGCTGTCTAAGTAATCTTTGCTCCTCTGCTCCACTATATCCTCGTTTCGTCAGGTAAAAGGTATCGTCTGAAATACCGATCGGTAATATACGAGCTAAAGTAATTGCTAGGCAGTAATAAGACAGCAGTTCAAAATAATTCCCAGCGTAGCAAAACTGGATAATCAGGGCTAATCAGGGCATACCATACGTGGCCAATAGTCTCCACTCCGCGCTCTCTGTAACGTCAGGCTGCGCATAGGATACAACAGTGCACACACACAACATGTCCATACCAAGGAAGTGATTTTTGGAGGCTCGATTAAATGGAGAGAACAGGCTGACTTCGAACGCTACGCTACGAATTCCACTCTGTTCCAACCTTTTTACTTCGGAGTACCACTTGCATCCAACGCCCTCAATTATTGCAGCAAATTTTGTATTGTAGGCATCCACAGCTGTAGAACTGTATCATGATGACGTAGACGGCTTCAGCTGTATGATAAATATTTGTGATCTAACCAGTGTCATGGCGTTAGTCACAATTTCAGGGATACATATTTATTTCATAACTTGTTCAAACAATAACCAGTAGCTAACGCAAAATTCTCTGTCCTATTGTGATAAAAATTTTCAGCTGTCAAGAGATCGATAGTACAAGTCCCTGCAGTCCGCCATATTTTAAACTGGACTGTCGATCTCTTGACCATTGAACATTGAACATTTTTATCACAAGTGTACAGAAAATGCTGGGTCATCTACTGGTTATAGCTTGAACTAAGCTACGAAATAAACATGTACCCCTGAGGATGTGGCTCTAACGTCACAAAACTAGTTCGATCGTAAATAAATATTTATAATATAGCTGAAGCGGTGTATTTCATCATGTCTCAGTTATTAGTTGTCCGACTACGGTAACTGAGTGGTCAGCGCGACAGACTGTTAATCCTAAGGGCCCGGGTTCGATTCCCGGCTGGGTTGGAGATTTTCGCCGCTAAGGGACTGAGTGTTGTGTTGTCCTAATCATCATCATTTCATCCCCATCGACGCGCAAGTCGCAGAAGTGGCGTCAAATCGAAAGACTTGCACCCGGCAAACGGTCTACCCGACGGGAGGCCCTAGTCACACGACACGACGAGTTATTAGTTGAATACATCCGGAGTCTATCATCTGCTGCAGCTTTACCCTTTAAGGGTCCCTTGTACCATGCAAATGATTATCTGATGTTTCAATACATAAATATCCTTCTTGTCAATGTTTCTCATGTTCCTCTTATCGCCTGCCCATTTCTTACCTATCAGTCCACATGTATTGACCACGCGACTATGTGTCGCTGCTGTAATCGTTAGATCTGATCAATGGTGCGCTTCCGGGTGTTCTGCCGAGTTGTTGTTTCAGTTTTCTGCAGAATATTTTCGACGACCGATCCAGTCCTCTTCTTCAGCTGCTGCGAATTTTGTTGTTATGTTTACTCACTGTCAGGACTCCAACCACAGTGTGAGATATTGTTGATCTCCCGCCGCAAGTTATAGCCTAGTTCAATTCCTGACGCTCACTACGCTCTTTGATGCTCTTTTGTTTTTCAGTTTCGAAGTAGTCACCCTGTTTACGAGAGGTCCACTTTCTGATTTCTTGGAATTAATCGCGAAGAAGTTTGACGATGGTTTCACAGGCAGTAGATTGTTTCACGTACTGACATCAACTTATCCCGTGTTCGACGGAAAATATTATGAACAAATCGATTAGGAGGCGATGGGTAGCCCGTTATCACCAGTCGTGGCGAACCCATCCGTGGAACACTTTGAAGAAAACGCACCAGAATCCCCCAAGTGGAAACCAAAGTATTTCTATCGTTAAGTGGACGACGCGTTTGTGGTATGATCAAATGGAGTGGGAAAGCTTCAAGAGTTCCTGGAACATTTAAACTTTATCCACTGGAATAACTTTATCCATTGGAATATAAAATTCAAGGAGCCGGCCGAAGTGGCCGTGCGGTTAAAGGCGCTGCAGTCTGGAACCGCAAGACCGCTACGGTCGCAGGTTCGAATCCTGCCTCGGGCATGGATGTTTGTGATGTCCGTAGGTTAGTTAGGTTTAACTAGTTCTAAGTTCTAGGGGACTAATGACCTCAGCAGTTGAGTCCCATAGTGCTCAGAGCCATTTTTGAAAATTCAAGGCGAAATAGAAAAAGAAGGCCAACTGCCTTTCCTCGAGAGGTTAGTTAAGAGAAGAACGAACGGATTCCTGGGTTCAGTGTGTATAGAAGAAACGCACTCTCCCGTCCATCCCCATACCTCGAGCATTAATAATCCGCCACAAGGAAATTCCGTGCCAAAGACTCGGGTCCCGTAAAGCTCGAACACTTTCAGAACAACTCGCCGAAGAACTACCCCACCTACGAATAGTGTTGCGAAGTCATGGGTACTCAGATTATGAAACTGAAAGGGCGAAGCAACCAAATTAAAGACGCCCGAGAAAGAAGACGAGAATGACACCGAGGAAGAGAATCCAGAATCGCTTATCTCCATTACAGTGGAATATTGGTAGATTCCTGTAGACACGTAGCATCCAGCGCATTGTTCTCCCTTCAAATACGATAAAAACTGTGATTTGTAATGTTAAAGACGATGAAGGTCTTCGGAATTGGAGTGTGTATCACATCCCATGCGAATGTGACATGTACTATGCAGGAAGAACTGTCAGAACAGTTGATGAGGGATTCAAGGAAAATCAACGGCATATCCGACTAAACAATCAAGCAAATCAGCTGTCCCCGAGTACTGTCTCAAATATAATTATGAAATGAAATGCGATGAGACCAGTATGGTGGTGTTAACGCCAAGTTGCTGGAACAGTGTAATTAAGGAATCTATCGAAGTAAAAATGTCAGAAAATCTCATAAAAACGGATGGAGGTTTCGATTTAAGTAACGCTTGGGAACCGGCACTAAATTTATCTCGCCAGCCATCGTATCTACCAGAGCAGAAAAACGCCGAGAAAATTTGTGATTCACAGAATGTCAGTGTGCCAGGAGGTACTTGGATTGGAACAACTAGATCAAAGTAGTTGAAGGAAAGGCAGATAGTAGGCGAAAATGAACTGGAGAAATCACAAGGAAATGTGTTACCTGTTGAAGAAGTATCTTGCAAAATACTCGTTAGAATGACTCTCGGACATTCTTCGCCAGTCTGCAAACCTTACCAGGTAACATCGGCTGAGATAGACGAAATAGGGATGATCCAAAGGATACTAGTAAGTTCGTTTAGTAAGTGCGAAGGCGGCAGAAAGGTTGTGGTCAAACTCCAGCAGTGGGATATACAATTGTGGTCACGGACAGGTTTACTGTCAAAATTCTTAGAGCGCATGTTTCGAGACTCAAGCAACGTATAATTTCTTCCAGTATACACGGTCCAGTTACGATAGTGTGACAACAACCTATGTTCGGGAGAGGGGGGAGGAGGGAAGCACGGAACCAGTGGAGAGATTCATCTGACGTCCAAAAGGGCATGATCAGTAGCTTTCGGGCCAAGGGTGGAAAGCATTTCCGAGACAACATGGTTTTTGAACTGCTGGCGTGCCGGGCGTTAGGTATACCGTGCATGGCAGAATGTTGCTATCCAAACCCGGCATCGAGGCAACTGTAGTACACCATGGGCCATGGGTCACAGGGATAAACGACGATTGCAGAGATTTGTGCGGGCTAACAGACGTGCGTTGAGCAACTGACCATCCAGACGAACCAAGGGATTACCAACAGTGTCTCCTCAACTACAGTTGCGACTGCGCAGCAGTGGCCAGCTTCTTGGCCCTACGCTGACTCCTGTTGATCGGCGACGAAGACTAGAACTTGCACGGCAACACCGCATAGACGCCCACTGAGTGACGACAGGTGACTTTTTCAGATGAAACATCTGAAAGCAACAATCGTTGGAAAGCTACAGGCCGAAGGCTGAAGGAGCTTTATGGCCTGGGAAATGTTTTCGTGCGTGTCTACCAGCAGTACAATGCATCGTGTCACACAGCTCGCAGTGTACGTGCGTGGTTTAAAGAGCACCGTTTGCGTACTGCCCTGGTCACCAAACTCCCCGGATTTAAACCCAGTTGAGAAGCTGGGGACGATTTCGATCAGGCTGTTCGCACCATGCATCTTCAACCGAGAAACATAGCGCTGCAGACTACGGCACTGGAGTCGGCATGATTCCACATCCGTGTCAATAGCTCCCAGAATGTAACTGACTTCCTTCCTGCACGTCTCGTAGTGATCCGCTCTGGAAATGAGTTTATTCAGGCTTTTGACAGGTGGTCAGATGATGTCACTGGACAGTGTATATCTCGTAAAGTACATAAGCCCTACGAGAAATTCGAGCTCATTCACATTCTTTTCTTTCGTGCATCATTTGCGAATGGCACAGACCATAAGGTGTAGTATGGAGTGAGGAGGCGCTTTCTCCGGGCTGGGGGCGGTGGCGGTCTCGATGGCGGGAAAGCCGCTGCTCCGTCATCAGCCGTGGGCGGGCCGAGCAAGGTTAAGGTTCGCCATTTGCCCCCCTGACCCACATATGCCCGCGCAGTGCACTCTGCCAGGCAGACTCCTGCGTGTCAGCTCACCACCGATCGCCAGGGTCACCAACATTTCCTGCTTCGCCATTATTAGAAAGTGCGCGCCAACTCTACCGTCTATGTACATATATTCCACAATTCGACTTGTTATCGACAGTATTGACGTATTCGGAAGAAGTGCAACATTCGCTGAACACTAGAAGGAGAAACGATTTGCGCTAGACCAGCGCCGGCCACGGTGTCCCAAACTTGACGTGTACAGCGTGTGTGGGCAGCGTGCGGACCAAGGACCGGCCTGTCACTCGGCTTTGTCGGTCCTTCTCGGAAGTACCCGGAAGAGCGTGACGTTTCATTTAGCATTGCGGTGCGGTCGGGACAACGCTGACTCGGCAGAATCGTGGTGTCAGCGATGTTTACCCTTCGCTATTTGTTCGCGGTATGAAGGACGTTTACAGGTCCAGCGGCTGTTTGCACAAAAAGAGGCAGTCTACCGATCTATCATCACAGTGCTTTAAAATGAATGGGAATGACAGAAGAGACGGATAATATTCTCAACTCGCATAAGCGAAGGGCACTGCTTATTTGCGATGAAACGACTTTATAGTACACGCAGAAACAAGTTAATCTTCTAGATGAAAATGAAAGAGCAAAAAATTACAAAGGTTGACAGACAGGATTCATTGTTCTGTACTTCAAGAAGTAGTTTGTGCTAAATTTGCTGGCACGGAGCACATGAAGAAATTGGTGGTCCAGCTAACAACATTTCTGAAGTCGCGCCGCTTATTCCATTTTAGTTGCAACAGTTTTCAGTGGTAATGAATGTAGGGTATGGAAACTTCATATATTACTGAAAAGTGCCTTGGTTAAGTCAAGGGGCACACTTGGAACGGTTTTTCTATTTAAATCTCGCTACTGATGAATTTACGAAGCAAAAAGGAGTGCAGGAACGAAAATTACAACATCTGATACGGTTTTCAGACTTCGCATTTTAAGTGGACTCATCTGCACACTGCCCACAGTAAGACATTGCAAGGTAACTTTTTTTCAAATTTGATGGGGATGCATTTAGAAAGTAAATCGGGTTGAAAAGGGATACATTTTGACAAAGTCAGTCCAGCTCCCTAACCTGAGTGACGTTAAAGGAAGCGCGAGGTTTGAAGAATTCTTTGTGGCCTTGGAAGAATTATAATGATAGTTTTATAAAGGTTTCGAGGACACTGTCAGTCTAATGTTTTCGAGCTGTTTTCGAGACCGATTGCCGTATCAGTTGCAAGCGCCCCTGTGCGTGTGCAGATGCAACTGATCGACCTGCAAGGTAATTCTAGTTTTAATTACAGATATTTTTAAGTTACAACTGTCCAGGACGTCTACATTGCTTTTCGCAGGTAGATTTTTCAAATCTCCATAATGAAGTTGCAAAATTGCCACAATATTTCGATCCACATATTTGTGTGAGAGGTCTTTTTTCAATTATGAAAGCAAATAAGTCACGATTACGTATCAACTTTAGTACTAAAATTCGTCAAGTTGTCTGCGTCTGTCTGTACACCGACAGTTCGTACCAGATAAAAATTATGTTACGTCTTCAGCGCCCCAAAAATTATTAATTAATGCTGAACACTTGTTTTGTCTGTGATCTAAGTTGTGGAAAAACTTTAAATATAAAGTCAAGTCGTATGGTGTACGACTGTCTGCCATTTAAATGCGGCGCGTTCGGTGTTTTCCCCTCGTCTACCTCCTCGCGCTCAGACAGCGCGGCATGGCGGTGGGGGAAATGTAATGTGAAGCAGGGCCGAGTGCTTTGGCACTCGGGCCCAGGCGTGGCCCGCGAGCCGAAATCTTGGCCAATCCTGCTCTAGGCTAACACTTCATTAAGAATTATACAGAAAGACATGCACTGTTCAGCAGGTTCCATTTTCAATAGGCTTCGAACAGAAGTGAAACAATTTAGTGATAAACCCTAAGGATTCAAATCTAAGTTGTAAGGTTTCCTTGAGGAGCACTCCTCTACTGAATAGGAGATCCTAACAGTAATTGAGTAATTTTTTCTGTAACGCGGAATTTTTTCGAATGCTCTGTGTTTTATTAATTCTTTAATTCTTTTTGTATACTTTTTAATAAACCTTCTGTAAACCATGTATTGAGTCCTTCTGTGATCAACAATATTTATCTCGCACGGTCAAACGGAATCTCAGAGACAAATAAACGAATGCCTTATAGTGCATATCCTATTTATTCACATCTTGGGATTCGTACCTCACTATGCTGCGTCTCCTCTTCCAATTGCACAGTTGTTACTACATTAGTGTCCTGATTATTCTTGTTTTTCTCGTTAATCTGTTGGGTAGAACTGGGCCAAGAAAGCCTTATTTCTTTCCAGAATGTCTCCATGCTGCAAACAGTGTGCTGATTTCATTACATTGCCGTTTCTTACACATTCCCACTTTCTTAACATTACAGACGCTACTAGTTCACATCATTATGACCAACTACTAGAATCCACAATAACTTCCGCCTCAGTCACAGTAGACAGATGAGCAAGAACTGGCATAATTGGTATCTGGTCCCTGCATTGTTTACCACACCTGCTCAGGGGTGCATAGTGCAGGAGTCACACAATAAGGATGGCGTTAGGGGTTGCCCTACGGATGTTGCGTTGGTTTAAGACGCGTGTGGCAAGGCTCCGTACCTTTTTGCAAGATGCACCCTCTGCACAAGACAGATTCTCACGGTATACGGACAAACGTAACCTCTGGAGACGAATTCACCACCGAAGTGGGCAATGGAGCCTTCATCATGGATTGGTATTCGTGGAGAGTGCTGAGGAAATAATTCTACGACCAGCACCTTGCGTTTTTCAGCACTCTGACGTCCATCCGCCCTACAGAGTAGAAAACACGGGGAAGGAAATGTAAATCTCTTCCAATGATAACTAACTACATTAGAGAATTTGAGCAGCGTGCGCATCTGGTGCTCTTGATGATGCTCTGTACGTCGTGTAGCGACATGAAGCTCTGCGGAAACCTTGGTACTTTTCGAGAGGAGTAGACTATGTGCTGGCACCAGGTTTTATCCCCTCTCAATACTCGTTACCAACAACAACATAAATATGACACTACGCTATACACTCACTCAGTGTTTTCACGCGTACTAGACGGGTACACTTAACATGCCCTATTACCAAGTCACCAAGTGATGTCAGTTAAGGAGATCTGCGCTAGGCCGTGAGCTATACTTCATCGTAGTTACCACAAAATGAAAAGATGTTAATCGTTAGCAAATGATACTGAAAATTTACTTTCTCGGTGATGATCTCATTGTTGTGAGCTCGCATTAAGCAGCAGGAGGGTCACCAAACTTGTCGCAGAAGTATGTTGAACCTTGGCTGTACCTACCGAAACGCGCAGTTGTCCGCTATAAAACAACATCCACAAATGGCACCCTAAAGTAGACCAGATGTAAAATAAACGGACTGTAATACCCATACTAAACTTTTTTCTAGTTAAATACCTGAAGCTCATTTCTCGACAGTTTCTAAATGTCTGTCGCGTATTTTTTGCGCAAATTACGCAACTGGACAGTAGCCCAAATTTTTTCGTATCACATGAAACTGTACAGCTTATCCTAATAGTGCTGAGAGCTGATGGGGGTAGTGTGCAGTTATCATGAAAAAATACTGTCGTCTTGATTTGCATGCGCCTTCCACTGGGAGCTTTCTATTCTCCAGGCAGAGACGTGGGAAAAACTATTTTCCACTACTGGCTTTCCTATTTGGTCAGAATTTCAGGTTTCATTCCAGTTGACGAGAAAGGACAGAAGGAAATACATGCTACTCCTTGTGTCACGACTAGGGATGATATACATTCATCGGCTCATTAGCTCAGCCATAAGCTCATGCGGAACTTAAAGCGAGCAAATGTTTCGGCACTGGAGCCAGTCTTTGTTAATTGTTGGTATAGGCCATGGACAGTTTAAAATTTAGTGTCCTTGTTTCTCGTGGAGTGCGAAACATCGACTGCCACACAGTATTCCATTCGATTGCGTTAATTGCAGTCATTGACTTCAGTAATTCTAAATAACATTCAAGACTGTCGTGGACTTTATTAAAACTGAAGAAAACGTTCTCACTCCATCTGAAACGGTACCTGTCAGTTGTAAGTAAAATATAACATAAACCACACCTGCTGTAGTCTGTATGTGTATGTTATGAAGCACAGTTGCAACCAACAGTACAGTAACATCATGCGAAATAATCCCGATAACCCTTTCACGGGCACAGATAGCCATTTCAACAGTTTTAAAACACAGGGTTGAAACATTGTTAACTAATTCAGGAAACATGGTCTTAAAGTTATAGTTCTTTCCAGTTCCTTAGCTAAAGGTGCACAACCACAACAAAACACATTTTTTTAAAGTCATTAGTTAATCGCAGTTTATATGTAAAAGAAGTATTGAGTAACATGTGTGCTTTAATCTCGTAATGGAGTTACAGGTTTCCTCACATGTCATAACCAAAAGTTTATATTCACAAATGCTTTGTCTCTCTAACCGTCTTCTTAAATGCAAATCATTTTTGCCATCTATTGCTGACTTTGGATCTATTCAGCTGATGCCGTGATACTCTCGATAGAGAACTGAATCATAGGAAATCGAGTTCAGCATCACTTTTTTTATACAAATCCTCGAAAAGTTACATACTTGCAAAAAATAAAATAAAATAGAAAAATAAAAATAGTACCATTGTCGTTTGATGTACTCTGAAAAGCGGAAAAAAATTTTAGTACAGTCTGCAGTTCCGCGTACAGTCGTCGTTAAAGTCCTTATCTTCGCAGAGGGGCGTTGTAATACGGTGCTCAGCGTTCCTCCAGCTCTGTTAAATTTGCGCAGCGCTAGATATTGCTGCTAGTACAAGTCCTACGCTGCTGTCTTGCTTACGTCATACCGGAGGTGATTTCGTAGTTTCCTTCCTTCGACCTGCTCTCGTGAAGCCGTATTGACCTGGCTGATTCGGCGATCAAAGCTGTCGCCTGCTTGCTTTCTCCCCCTAATAATTATACAGGTTCCCAAAAAAGTTTTACCACAAATTTCTAAGCAATCAGCATTTGGGCAAGAGTCTGTGGAATCTCTAGAACGACGCATGTCGTTGCCAAAAGACTGAGTCCACAAAAGCAATTTACTGTACCATGAAAACCACATTGACGTGAGTCCAACGTTCCATTTATTGATATGAACGCGGATTACGCATTATATTACGATATTATTTACAATCATTTTATTAGTTCTCATTTTCTCGAATTATCAGTATTTTAATACCATCAAAAATTTAAGTGTCCTCAAAACCAACACATAACTGGACGTAAAACTTTACAATTATTGTTGGTGTATGTAGAACGTCCATTTCAAGCAGAGTATAACTGAGCTCTTGTTTGTCCATCTAAACAAAAAGAGAAGTGTGTGTGTGTGTGTGTGTGTGTGTGTGTGTGTGTGTGTGTGAGAGAGAGAGAGAGAGAGAGGGAGGGAGGGAGGGAAGAGAAAGAGAGAGAAAGAGAGGGAACTCAATTCTATAGATATCGGGCTATCACTGTTCACAATAGGAATATGTGTGAAGTTAAAGGTGTACAGTACTTGGTCGCAAGGTAAGCAGTTTTTCCTTGTCTTATTCAAAGCGCAGTTTGACGTTTTTCACATCAAAGATTTTAATAGTTACTGGTCCCTACAAATCTCCGTAGCCATCCGGAAACATAAATATCCCTAGCCTACCATGGCGTCTGACCGAGCGACGTCACGCAAAGGCTAAAGCAATCGTTTCGTATCCAACGCAGATTTCAATCCTACTTGTTTTTCATGGCTACCTTAATTATAGACAAAAATAAACAATGTAAAGAAGGGGCATGACCGATCCCAAGTAGGTACGAAAATAGTACTCGCCCTCACGTTTCAAGGAATCGACTTAATGAACTTCTTAAATTAGCCTCAGATTCATTGAAATAAATGCTACGTGAAGTGCCAGCAAACGCCCTTCATCGGATCACTGGATAGAGTAAGGTTCAAAGTCTTATGTTCGCACATACACTATACAGTGGCCGAGCGGTTCTAGGCGCTTCAGCCCAGAACCGCGCTGCTGCTATGGTGGCAGGTTCGAATCCTGCCTCGGGCATGAATATGTGTGATGTTCTTAGGTTAGTTAGGTTTAAGTAGTTCTAAGTCCAGGGGACGGATGACCTCAGATGTTAAGTCCCATAGTGCTTAGATCCATTTGAACCATACACAATACCGTATGTCAACATAAGCACCATGCGATGCTTGAGAAACATTGAAACGGTAGTTCATTTCATTCCACACATGAATCAACAGGTCCGTGTTTATTGAATCGGCAGCTTCAACAATTCGATTTATTAGATCTTGAAAAGAAGTTGCCATAGGTGGGACAGACATTGTGTTTCATTTATCCCCACAGAAAAAATGGTAAGGTGTGATGTTGGTGATCTGAGACGACAATAATAATGAACAAGATATTGTTGTCTATCTCTTCCAGCTCAGTGTTGTGCGATGTTGTTGTTAAGAAAACGCCGCACCTCAAAGTGAAATTGAGGCGAGGCGCGGTCATGTACAAATATGAAATCATTAGAATCTTCGTGAAGTTGAGGAAACGACCATTTTTGCAGCATGTACAAGTATGACATTCCTGTCGCACTTGCCTCTGCGGAAAAGAAAGGTCCACAAACTTTATAAACAGAGCCGGCACAGAACACATTGTTTCGGAGAGTGTCTTTCACGTTCGACGATAACACTATGATTTTGTGCCCCTCAAATTCTTACATTATGGCGGTTTACTTTACCCGATAGATGACGTGTCCATGACTCCGAAGAGATCAGTCGTTCAGAAAAAGTGTCCTACGTCATATCCTGGAGAACTGAATTGCAAAATTCGAACCTTCTGTTATGGTTGCCGGGACGCGATTGCTGTAGTAACTGAAACTTTTAAGGCTCCGTATGCAGACGTCATTGCAGAACAAATCAAACCGTTGTTTGAGGAAGTTGATGCTCCTGGCTTTCCGGTCTTGTAAATTACCGAGGGCTCCGTGTGAGCGTATCTTGGATACGCTGAAGATTTTCATCAAACGTGCGTGCTCTACCAGCTCTCTTTTCTTTGCATATGCAACCAGCTTCCAAGAATTTATTATGTTAGTCATAAATATAATTGCACAGAGTCGATTTCATGTTGCATCAACGGCGGAACGCACGTTGCACTTGATCAATGTATTGACTTCGCGCAAATTCCAACACGCAAAATGATTTCTCTCCAGGTTTAGTCTGCATGTTACTACAATCCAGCAACAGTGCAGCTATGTCAAAACTCTGAACCTTTCTCTATCCAGTGGCATCTGCAATGTGTGTCTGTTTTTTATGGCTTGTCGTCTGTTATAAGAAATTAGATTTGTTCTTTCTTGCTGAATCACCCATTACATAATGTGTGTGTTTGTGTGTGTGTGTGTGTGTGTGTGTGTGTGTGTGTGTGTGTGTTTGAGGGGGCTGGAGGGTGGCATTAGCAAGGCATCATATTTGCTATCTTTCCCTGTGCAAGGTGGGAAAAGTAGCGATCGATCTTCAACTCTGATGCTTAATCGAGATTTGGTACCCAATACATACAAACAATCGTACTTTCAGAATTTTAGCCAGAAATTGTCGTTAGCGAATGAGGATTCTAAAATGCTTTAATACATGCTTTTCTAAGACCTACGCCCGATTGTTTTTAGATGGGAGTTTCCTGTTTATCGGCATCACTAACACACACTGGTCTCCGGGGTATTTCTACCATCTAGACATTTATACTAATTTTCCTCAGTTTTTAGAATATTTTTTTTCAATTGTTCAAAATATTACTTAAAGATGTAAATACATCACAGCTTTACGCATCTCTGTCAAGTGAATGCCAGATCCTATACTAGTATGAACCATGTTTCAGACATTCGACCGTAATGTCGGTGATTGTAATGAACTTTTTTACAGTATCTTGTTACGGGCAAGTTTTCCAGCAGAAGGGTTTGAAATTTAGCCTCAAAACTAGATCTCAATCCAGTCAACGCTCACTATACGTTGCCATTAGAGGTATGGAAATTTCTTCCACTGCCAGATATCGAACCGGTTTCCGCCAGATGGAGTGGTGCAGCGCTGAAGTATGTTGATGATTCGGCCACTGATTAGTGTAAATGTGTAATAAAACGGTATTTTGTCATACATGGTCTCAGTTTCAAATTTTTATGTTCTCTAAACAGTTCTCGTACGTTCTGCCGCATCTGTTAACGAGTTTAATGCTATGTTTAAGCAAAATGATGTTTTTTTTCCTTTTTTTTTAGATGGTACAGTCTCAGCGAAGTCTGTGTTTGTATATCTCGCATTTTATTTTCTTAAACAACGTGGATCGGTAATTTATGGATCATTATCGGAGTATCCGGGAAAAAACTTCATTGTAATTACTGCAGTCGCCTTCAGGCGGCGTTGTGGGTGTGATGTCCCTGGTCGTTAATGGCCGTTGTATCCTCAGGAACCCATGGTACATAGAACTTTCGAAGAACCACAGTCCATACGTTTTCCCTATACTGTGACGATCGTACAGAACACTGTCCTCATGGTGCTAATTTCATCAGTCGCCTATACACATCAATGCTCGTGTTCTGCACTATCAAAAAGCGTCATATTAAAGGTTCCTTTTATACTAGTTGTAAATATGTCGATGTAATTCGCGTGCATAACAAGAATCTAACGTATCACCAAAGTTTTTGACATAAGGTTAAGCGTTCTAGGGACAGCTTCACTTCCTGTTGTTGAAGTTATGGCTACCGCTCGTCTACAGTACTACCGTGTTCGCTTTACAACAGGTCTCAATGTCTCCAATTTACTGACCACATACATTCACTCTAGCTAAAACACAACTGTGGAGGATGACCGATATTTGTCTTTCCATGTCTCTCATTGATTCATACGACACTTTTGTTATGGTATACATGCTTCGCTTTGTTGTAGTCGATTATACTGAAAATAGATTGCAGAAACTAAAATGTAACTTTTTCCTTTTACCAACCATGTTCGACAATATTCATGGTCTTGTGGACTATAAAGTACATAGAGCCGCAAGCAGCGTTTAAACGCTTATACATAACATCTAAAGACCACACGGAAAGAAGGGTTAAGTCCATTTTATAGATTTTTCAGGAGAGGACTTAAAAGTTTAAAACATTACAGTTTCAGTGGCTGTTGAAATATGCTTTAGTAATTTATACAGTACCTTCAATGACCTTTTCTTTAGGATTCCTTAAAAGTGGAAAAAATATTATTAAAAATTGGACCCTGTATGTCTTTTTATCTGAATGTCTGTTTTCTAATTTCTTTGTACAATGCACAAACTACATTGTAAAAGTCAGAATGTAATGCAATATTGGGATGATACTTCACTGTAAACCTTCCCTGCAACTCCCTTGACAAAGATCTATTCATCTTTGGAGTCTAATCATTATCGTACAGTATTACAGAGGTTGAAAACACCGCTTCAGTTGTAAATTACTTCATTTTCACACGACCGGTTTCGGACTGTTACAAGCCCATCCTCAGCTGTCGTAGCTGTGCTGTGGACCCCGAGCGCCGCGTGTACCAGGCGCGGTGTGCTGCCTATGAGCACAGAACGTGGGCTGACGTGGGCGACAGCTGTATTATTTGGTTGCCTTCGCGCCTGCCCGTCTGGCTTTGCTTCGGTTCCTTATGTGGTGCGTCCGGTTGGTATTTTTGCAGCAGACTCTGTGTTCTGCGCTCATAGGCAGCACACCGCGCCTGGTACGCGCGGCGCTCGGGGACCACAGCACAGCTACGACACCTGAGGATAGGTTTATAACAGTCCGAAACCGGTCGTGTGAAAATGAAGTAACGTACAATTGAAGCCGTATTTTCAACCTCTGCTATAATACTCAGTTGCGGATGTTCTTCCAACAGAATTGTTTATTGTACGGTATGTTCACGACCAATCAGGTTTTAGGGACAAAAGTGTTTATCAATATTCTGTTTTTATTTTCATTGAACTCGTGTAAATTATAATGATTAATAAGCCATGTCTCAAATTTTGTATCTTTAAATCACCTGGTATACAACTACTTACGTTGTTCAAAAAATGGTTACAACACATACACTAAAAATATACTTAATAGAACGTAATTTCAGATATCAGCATAGATTACAGTTTTTATAGCGCACAGTCTTCATTTCTCACTTTTTACTTATTACAAACAAATAACATAAAACATATTTGTAAATTCACTGTCGGAAAGTAATATTTGTATAGTACTCTTGGACCCCTGTGTCACAGAACACCTTCAGTTCTTGCAGATCACGATACATTTCCTTTGTGATAGGTAGCAGTCCCGAAACATTGGAAATGCGAAGTCTTATTAGCATGGTATCTTATTAGGTTTGTTATAATAAAGCAGGACCTGCTATTTCACATGCTTATAAGTCTTTACCAGCCTACCTTCGTAACAGGGTGAAGGGAACAAAAACTCTTTATCTGCAAGTTATGGTTCCTCTTCCATTCGTCCAGCAGGAACAGTAACAACTGATGTGATACAAGATCCATTATCAGTGTCACGATGTATGATAGGCCTTGAATGGCGATGTTTTATCTTCATCTCCTTAATAATTCGCGATGGGAATGGACACTTGGTTGCAAGAAATCAGTCCAGTCACGTATCATAGAGTCATCAACTTCAGCAACCTGAAAAGGAGTGGGTTTCGGATGCGTATCTTTAATTAAGTGTATCCAGTCCTTTGGAACGTCAGCCTTTGTTTTACGTCTGATGAGGTCCACGTCTTTGTGACTTTCCAGGTATGAATTTCGTCTTACTGGAAATTTCACACGAATTGATTCAAATCCCTTTGCATGATGGACGAGATAATGGGCGAACCTGAAAAGGGTGTAGTTTTTGTTTTGACCACCACATGAGTCACAGAAGATTTCCAAATTTTTAACGTCAGAATCCAGAAACGAAGTAACATAATGATGAAAGAAAGAAACTACTTCATTTGAATCTTTCTTCCCTGTAGTTTCGGGATAGACATAAAACACTGCATTACTGACTGAGAGTCGATGTATGTTCAATAGATATAGAGAAATATGTCGCTTATAATAGACAATGCTGGTGCTGACGTTTGGACATGGAAGATTTCGTTGGAAATCCATACATGTCGATTCAGTGTTTGTAAAGTTTCTGCTTCTCTGTCGAGATTGTCTTTCATGCTGTCTTTTATACTTTATGGTGGTGCAGTTCATATTCAATCTTCTCTCTCTTAATATTACTTTGAACGTCTGATCCTTCCTTTCTATCTGGTGCATGTGTGGGTTGTGCCTCTAGAGCTTATCACAAGTACTGCATATACAAGTATCACCTCGAGGGAAATCGAATGAGATATTAAATTTTGTCTTAAATATTTTACAATAAGTTTCATATGATACGGAACAAGTAGAATGTGCCTCTTGACACACCTTGAACATAATCTTCATTGTGAGTTCTCAGGCAAATATAGTTTCTGTGCTTTATTTATGCTTTAATGACTGGACCGTCCATTAAATGACTTAATGTGAGCGCAGGTGTTTGCTCTGTTTCTGTTGAAAGTTTATGAACTTGGTTTCTGAGTTACCCTCCTGTATCAACTGGCGCCATGACTTCATTTTTTAAGGAATTCCCAATAGTTTCTCATCTTTTCTTTGAAATACCATGCAATGATATAAAGGCCTTTTGACAAATAGACAATTCTGTCATAGTATTGTCTCTCATTATTCTGACCTTATAATGAAATGTATAACCACACAAAGCAACTACTGTCTCATCTCTGCGAGGACTTCGGCATTGTACATTGTCAATGGAAATCAGTCCAGTCAGGTGACAACTTTGCTCACTCCAGTTCTTCAGAAAATTGAAATTAGATATTAATGTAGACCTCTTTGCATCGGTCAGCTAATCAGTGCAATACTTCTTGCAGTTACAATGCACCTATTTCACCTATTACAATGCCTATTTCACCTGGGATTGTTCTTAGCTTTTTAGATACTTCAGATTGTCTACCATAGCTCTGTCTTTTTCTAGACTTACCACTGCAACTTGACTCTGGATATTCCATCACCAGTTGAAACACCGACCTCAGTTGGATTTTACACGAAATTCAATTCAATCTATCACACCACAAAGCGCTGAAGCGATTGTCAAGGCTGCTCTGTGTTATCACAAATCGCGGCACGAAATTCAGTTCCACCACAGCACATTTCATTTAACAATGTCAACAATGAGACTACCATAAAAGCAGACAAAAAAAAAAACAATACAGCTCAGAAATCCGCGCCGGCCTAACGGTTCTTCAGTCTGGTACCGCGCGACCGCTACGGTCGCAGGTTCGAATCGTGCCTCGGGCATGGATGTGTTTGATGTCCTTAGGTTAGTTAGGTTTAAGTAGTTCTAAGTTCTAGGGGACTGATGACCTCAGCTGTCAAGTCCCATAGTGCTCAGAGCAATTTGAACCATTTTCAGAAATCCGCACCTGCTGGACTTCACCTTTCTGTCCGTGTATTGGACGGACTTGATCCATTTTCTCCTTTACATCTTATTTTAATCTGGCTGCAACTCTGTGACTATACCCATCACACTCATTTAAGTTCACCCAACTGAAAGTACATTGGATGAATTTCATAATGATATCACCAACTCAGTTTCGTGAGATTTGGACTTCACCCCTTCTTTCCGTGTAGTCTTCATCTGAGACTACACTATAAACTATACCAATAATGACTTTATTACGGCGTAGCAATGTTTCCGTTGCTCTTATCATAGTAAAACAGTATCAAAAAAAGTTAAAAACAAAGACAGTACTAATTTCATTAAGGCTTGCATTCATACCAAGAAGGCTTAAAGCCAAATAAAGACGTGTTGCTTCACAAAGTATTAAAAGTTTTGAGCCATCCTTGTAGCTTTCATCGTGAATGATAAAAGCGGCACGGTATCATATACAGTCGTCGAGTAATAAATGATTAATTTATTCGATTTTATCTTACGATTATTGGCTATTTTAGCTGTTTTACCGCAGAATTTATGTGATAGTATTCGAGATATGATAAGGGGCAACAAAAATGTTTCCGTTCGAAGACTTACAGTCCATAATCGGTATGTCAATCAGTCATATCGCCGTGAGCATTGAGGCAATCATCACATCGAACACCAGGTTGAAGATGGCTGTTTGGTAAAACACCGCCTCCTGCTCTATGACGAAGTCTGTAACTGCCTGCTGCACATTTTCGTCCGACAGCAATCGTCGACCCTTCGAGGCCTTTTTTAAGGTACCGAAAGCATGAAACCACATGGGAGAAATCAGGACTGTAGTGTGGGTGCTCGGCGGCTCCCACTTGCGTTGGCGTAACTTCTGCGTTACGACTTTTGCGATAGGGGGATGTGCGTTGTCATGAGGCAGCAGCACCCTGTCACGCACCATTTCGTAACAGTGGTTTTCGACAGGCATGCTACCCTGTACACATTCTTCATTCTCCAATTGAAGTGTACTGGGGTTTGTCCTTCGGCAGCCAAGAACACTATAATAGCAAGCTGGTTCTGTTTGGACGCATTTTGTAATAACGTCGACATGGTTAACATTTTCGCATTTACCGTCTCCGCGTCGGAAAATACGAATGCCACCCTAATCCCTTGCCTATATGCCGGTGCTTATAATCGCTCATTGTAATCGCTCTACGTTGCATACACGAGGTAGCAACGCCCTCAAACAAACTTTTTGATCGCTTGTCAAGCACTATCAAAAGAAAGTCGAAGTTCCGAGACCTTTCTAAACCAGACTGCCTAACGCAGTGTAGGAATACGTTTCGCTATAAGAGAGTTTTCGGAACTCCAGATGTAATATATCAGTTGCAGGATGTTCGGATGAAATAGATGAAACCTCAAATCAAATGAACCAGGGCATGGAACCCTAAATCACGAGCACCGGAGCAATGGGGTTGCATATAAAGCATCAGAAATTACAGCACTTGCATAATATTTCATTGGTCCGTTCCCTTCTCTCGTTACCTTGTCCTGGGCAGGCGAGCGTTCGAAATGTCTGCCAGTTCTGCAAGTGTCTCGCATTAGCCGTCTGAGCCTGTCGCACGTGCGCAGTGCTCGTACACGTAGTCTTTCGAAACCTAAAACGTGGCTGTAGCCACTCTAAACAAAATAGTTCTTAGCTCAGATTACAGTGTCGATATTTATAAACTTCGCACTAGAGCATTTTGTGCATGAGGATATTAATGTGAGTCCCAGTCACTTTAATTTCTTATTCTTTGTGAATGTTTTTTTCAGTTTCCGGTTACTTTCCGTTGATTACACTTCGCCGTCACACCAGAGAGTTGCCCTTGATACATTCAGGCAGTCTGCGATACGTTTCGACTGAGTAACCACACCTTGCTTATCAGCCTTCTTGAAACTCAAAGCGCTCTTCCATTTTAACTCAGCTACTTGTGACTAACTGCGTGCCGAGGGAGATGGAACTGTGGTAAGCACACTGGATTCGATGCGGAAGGGCGACGGTTCAAATCCGCGTCTGGCCATCCTGATTTAGGTTTTCCGTAATTTCCCTAAATCACTTCAGAGATGGTTCTTTTGAATGGGCACGACAGACTTACTTCCCTATCCTTCCCTAATCCGATGGGACCGACGACCTTGCTGTTTTGTCCCCTTCCCCCAAATCGACCAACCAACCAGCTAAATGATCTTAACATAACAGACTTACTTCCTTCACTGTAAGAAAAAAAAAAACAGTCGAACTTATAAGTAATCAGTGTTTCGATATTTTTATAATATTTTCATCCAGAGAGGGTGACTTAGAATTAGTTTCCGCTATTGTATAAGATCAGTGATATTTCCTTAGTTGTTAAGTTCCAAATGGTGCAGCGAGTGCGTTTGTTGTCAACTTTGGAACGTAACAGATATTCACACAAATAAATTCAAAACGATTAGACGGAAAAGTTACCGTGTTCAGCACGATCCCAAAAATAGCTGAAGGAAGTGCCATTCCGCTTTCATTATAAATCGTAACAATCACTACCACTTACCGAGTTTCAGATGACGCTACGCTGGATGTTTTTGGCATTCCCCGAGATTGTGGTGAAGTAACCGCTTAAAACCCGATTTTCGTTGTAAAAAATGATCAGTTCAGGACTGCGATGTGATCTCATTTTTCATTGAGGCAGAAGAAGTTTGTGCAGTTACACTCACATCTTCATTTTGCGTCATCTGTCGTTTCAAGACGTATATACCCCACTTAAAATACGTCCATAATCGTAATCACAGGTAATTTACAAATACCGAAGGTAATGAAAGACATTATGAATGCTGAACAGAGAGCGGCTACTCGTAAAATATTACGATTTAAATTTACGTGGTTCGTTGATTTCTCGGCTGCTCTCAGTTCAGATGTGTCATAATTCGGCCTATATAATCAATCCAGTGATGACAGAACGTTTCTATCGGTCAACCAGATCCGTGATGCAACTGTACGGTACCGAGCTCTTTTCTAGAAATGGTTATCATTCAACTCGTAAGAATTAACCTAAAATGGAAATCAGACTTAGTAGTGCAGTTACAACCGTGCAGAAAACATCAGGTCGTAAAGTTTATGACGTCCACAATTGATAGTACAATGAGGGGCTAATAATAATGCTTTGTTCAACTGATGCTCTGAACTCTGGTATCAACTGACATATTGAAACAAGTCGAACTTTTTTTTTAATGGAACCGTATAATTTTCACAACTGCGTTCAGTAGCTCTTAGAATGATGAATAAAGTGATAACGCGTTCGTTACTATTGACGTTGAACCCTTCCGCGAAAGAGTTCGAATGCAGCCATTGTACTCTATTGCGCCAAGCAGAGCTCTCAAGCCAGGCTTCGTAGTTATATCCAGCGAGACAGGCCTACACTACGAAGACAGAACCTCATTTCAAAACCAACACAGATACAGCTTCAGTTACAGTTTTTGTAGATGGATGGCGTTTGCTAACTTCTGGACGCATCAGATGGGGCTTACTGAAACTATTTCAAATGTGTGTACGTTTCCAGGTTTTTGTGGAATCAACTGTAATTTCGTCAGGCAGTTTTTCCTCATTGGTCTACATGTCTGCATGCAAGAAATTGTGAAGCAGTAATGATCTGCCAATAGATAACGAAGTTTCTGCTAGTTTTGCAGTGGAGACAAGTAAACAGTTGAAAGACTTGATACAATGACGAAATCAGGCATGAGCATATTTACAACGCAATAGCTGATTATGGTCGATTTGCTTTTCAATTTTAGAATATTTCCCTGAGTCTTCCGCAAAGATTTTCAAGCTCAAAATTAACAAGAGTTACATCATTGTACTCGTCTTTTCAAGCGCTTTCGGATGCCGTTAAAAGTGTATATCATTCTATTTTAAAAAATCATATTTTCTTCAATATCTCGAACGATACAAGAGTTAAGATTCTTTATTACTAACCAAAGTACATGTCCCATAGTGTACTACCATTTGCCGAAAATGTTGTTTCTGTATCTACAACTGTTCACGAAACAAAAGGCGTATTGTATCATACGTGACTCACCCTGCAATACAAAGGTACTGGGAAAGTTTTGTAATACGACGCAACATTAAGTCGCAGGTGGCTGATTGTTGCTGTCTTGTGAGAATACTTCATACCTGCATTGTAGCCGCTGCACCAAGTCTGTGGGCGGAGCCGTTCGCTAGAAGGGTTACTTTGAAGTCCTTGTTATGGCATTTTGGTCACGAAGTGAGATTCGGGCAGTTTTGTGGTACAACTATGGGCAACACTTTGGAGAAATGACTGTTGCACTTGGTCATATGTGACCACAGCATAAAAATATATTTAGGTAGTACAGAGAACTTCAAACAGGAAATTCCACTCTGGACGACGCTGAGAGGACGTGAAGGCCACGATCATCAGTTACGGAGGAAACATTGATACTGTGAGGAAAATACTAGATGAAAACAGGCTAGCGACCTATAAGCAGATAGAGGTTACCTTAGAGCTATATGCACCGGAAATTCATTCTATTCTGCATGATCATTTCCAAGAAAAGAAACTTTGTTGTGTCTGTGTGCCACATAGACAGCTGGAAGAGCAGATGACACGATGTGTGACTTGGTGCTGGGAGATGTTAAAGAAGTTTTCTAGGTACTACCTCAGTATATGAGTAAGATCGTGTCAGGTGACGAGACTTGGCTGTACTATTATGACGTGCCGACTAAGATTCAAAACAAACTTTGGATCACTGAAAATACACACCCGCAGCTGTCAGAAAATCCCGATCATTAGATCGAGTGGAATTGTGGAGAGTGTCATTTTGGACATACAGAAGAGAGCTAATTGGTACGCTGAGCAGTGCCTGCCCAAAGTCATCCAACCTTTGAAGAACCTGCGACCGAAGTCAATAATGGACACTTGGTTTCTCCGTCACGACAACGCTCCATCTCAACCGCGCCTAAGCGTGCACAGGATATTCGCAGGCTACAGGACTGAAACTTCTTGATACAGGAACTTGGGAGAACTGGTTTAAGGATTGGTTTCGTAGCATGGCGAGGCGCGTTCAATGTGTCGGAAATTACTTTGAAAAAATTAAATAAATAAAGCTGTACTGCAAAATTTTCCTATTACCCTTTGTAATACCCTAAAGCCACGGCAACTTTAATGGCATGCGTTGCCGTTATTATTACATTCTGCTGATGTAATTATGAACTGTAAGTGCTGATGGACATATTAAACGCAAAACTAGTGACACCATCCATTCGAGCGTCATCGGTTTTACTGCACATGCTGGATTGTGGCAGATTTATGTTGATTTTTGGTGACAATCAGTTGAGTAGTACTTTGTGTGCCTGCAGCAGATTATCGAAGCACCGTCTCGTTTGTGGTTTTTTTTTTTATTTCCTGTGTGCTCTTTAGTTTAAACTCTTAAATTTCTTGCGTGTTCGTGTATATAACAGACAGATTTCCGCGTTTTAATGACTGCCTAGTGTATATTTCAGCCGTCTTTAGTATGGATGGGGGCCCTTCGTTCACGGATCCAGATGGATATATGAGGGGCTGGATCTGGGGATTCCAGGAACTTTCAACATGTACGAGGTGTCCCCCGATAGGTCCACTATTATGACCACCCCAGGTACTACTTGCACTGATGTTGAACCCTCACCTTTTGTCGGGCAGCGAAAGACTTCTTTTGGGGGGTGGGTGGGTAACGGTTCGTCTGACGAACAAACTGCAGGCGTTGTGTGTATCTGATAAACATCCTGAACCAGATGTAGTCGCTTGCCCTGTTTGAGGCGAAGTCTTGGCCTGCCAAATTTGGGCTGCCACAGGTGATGGGATCTCTGGTATCTGGTAGCTTTAACGTCAGGCGCGTAATGGGGCCCTAAGGGTTATAGCTGTGAAGGAGGGGAAGATTTCAGTATGCACTCTTGTGCATACTGGAAAGAGTCATCCCAGATGGGGAATGGGCGGTTCCAAATGCCAAGAAGAGCACGGGGTTCAGCCAGCTGCAGGTGATGCACGTCGGCGCCAACGATGTGTGTCGCCTTGAACTGGAAGAAATTCTCTCTGGTGCTTACCCGAAGTCGTAAGGAATGTCAATTTTTTGCTTGCGAGATTAAGATGGAGCTCACCATCTGTAGCATCATCGACAGGACCGACTGCGGACCTTTGGTACAGCATCAAGTGGAGGGTCTGAATCAGAGCCATTGACAGTCCTATGAAATGTAGGTTGTAGATTCCTCAACTTGGGCCATAGGATGGTGGGTTTTCGGGTTCCGAATAATATTTCAGGGGCCCACTACACACAGGATGCAGCTACATGGGTTGGCGGTTGTGTGAAAGAGACTGGGCGATATTTTAGGTTAGAGGATCTCCGGAAACTACAGAAAGGGCGTCACTCTAAAAGGGTGTAGGGAAAACACAGGAAGGTAAGTAGACCAAGGAGCAATCGGTATTGTAGTGGCTGTGTTGGGAAAGAACCAGAGCTCCACCCGCTAATAGAAAGCACTGAACCTCAAATCGTTAAGTCCTGGTTAAAGCCGGAGATATGTTGAGCCTAAACTTTCACAAAGGATCTAACCACGTTCAGAGAGGACATATTAAATACAGTGGGTGATGGAGGGTTTATTGTCGTCACATGTAATTTACTTTGTATTGAAATTGAAGTAGAAAGCTCCTGTGAGTTAGTAGCATGGGTAGAGATTATACACTACAATGGCAGTAAATTTATAATTGTTCCTTTTACCGACTCGGATGATACAATTGCTGAAAATTTCAAAGAAAACTGGAGTCTTGTGTTAAATAGGTGCATCATTCATACAATTATAGTTGGGGGTGACTTCAATCTACTCCCGATATGTTTGCGAAAATACGTGTTTAAAGTCGGTGATAGGCATAAAACGTCGTCTGAACGCTTTCCTGAAAATTATTTTGAAAAATTAGTTCAGGAACCCAGTTGAAGTGTAAATGATAGTGAAAACATACCTGACTTTTTCGCAACAAATGATCCTAGGCAATTAGGGAGCATCACTGCGGAAGTTCTCCCGACGCCTTCCTAAGAGACAGTCTCCGCTCCTTCCTACATACCTATGTAAGCGTAGACCAAATGTGGGTTGACTCCAAAGAAAAATATCGGCGGCAATTGAAAGATGTATACCAAATAAATTAATAAGGTATAGTACTGATCCCTAATGGTACCCAAAGCAGAACATTATTGAAAAAGTAACAGAAAAAGCCTCCCAAATTTATAAGTATTTATATATTGTCGATGTCTTACTGAAGCTCGAAACTTAGCGCGCAATTCAATATGAGATGCTTTTAATAGTTTCCGCAACGAAACTCTGTCTCTAAATCTGGCAGAAAATTCAAAGAGCTTCAGGTCGTATGCAAATACACCAGTGGCAAGACATAATCAGTACCTTCACTGCAGATCGCCATAGTAATGTTATTGATGACAATGCCACCAAAGGAGAGTTACTAGACACGGTTTCCCAAAATTCCATCACCGAAGAAGACGAAGTAAATATTCCAGATTTCAAATCTGGAGCGACTGCCAACATGAGTAATTTGAACGTTGATATTCTCGGTGTACCGAAGCAGCTTAATCCTAGCAACACCGACACATTTTCAGCAACCCTCATTACCTAGGAGGGGTATTTGATGCCCACCCTAAAAATACGTTAAAAAAGGAAAATTCTTAGTATTTGTTGATTTTTATTAACAACATAGTTTTTCAGGAAGTACTAACGTGTAAGTAACGTCCTGACCGAGAAAATAGTGAACATGACTTTCATTGTGGTAAGTGACATCTACTAATAAGCTTTAAATTTTGCGATAAGTTCAACTGAAAATTTTAAAACATTACGGAATCTGGCAGAACAACATATTAAAAACAATAAATATTCTTTCAAAGTTTTAACATATAATTTTAGATTACAATGTTTTCAAAGGGTGGACATAAAGTGACGCCCCTCCCTCCCCAACGTCTCTCCGCCCTTGATATTGCGAGGGTTAGCTCAATAAAGGAAAGGCATCCAGTCCATATCGGATACCAGTTAGGTTCTTTTCAGATTATGCTGATACAATAGCTTCATACTTAGCACAGGTCACACCAATACTCAAGAAAGAAAATAGATGTAACCCGCTGAATTAAACCCCATATCACTGACGTCGATACATTGTTCGAACTTCGTGACTTACCTCGAAGAAAACGATTTATTGACGAATAGCCAACAAGGATTCAGAAAATATAGTTGTGAAACACAACTAACTGTTTATGCACCCAGAGTAGTAAGTGCTATCGACATGGGATCTCAAACTGAGTCCATAGTTTTAAATTTCCAGAAGGTTCTCGACACCGTTCCTCTCAAGCGAATTCCAGTCAAATATTGTGCCTATTGAGTATGGTCTCAATTGTCCGAGTGGACTCGTGATTTCCTGTCAGGAAGGTCACTGTTTGCAGTAACTCACGCAAAGCCTTCGAGCAAAACGCAAGCGATATCTGGGATTCCCCAAGGAACTATTTAGGGGACAATCTGAGCAGCCCACTTAGTTTGTTTACAGACAATCCTGTCGTTTGAAGAGTCATAAAGTCATCAGATGGTCGAAAGCAACTGAAAAATAATTTCGGCAAGATATGTGCATGGTGCGTAAAGTGTGGAGTCATCTACATTAGTACTACAAGGAATCTGCTAAATTTCGGTCATACGACGAATCACGCAAGTGTAAATGCTGTGAATGCTCAGGGATTCCAGTAAAGAATAACTTAAAATGTAACAATCACAAAGATAATGTTGTTGAGAAAACGAACCAAAGACTGCGATTTATTGGCAGAACGCTCAGAAAATGCAACAGGTCAGAGATGCCTAGATGACGCTTGTCCGTCCCCTTCTCGTATGCTGCTGCGCGGTGTGGGATCCGCATGGGATAGGATTGACGGAGGGCATCAAAAAAGTTCAAATAAGGACTGCTCGTTTTGTATTATTGCGAAAAAGATGCGAGAGTGGCACGTACATGATACGCGAAATGGGCTGGCAATTGCTAAAAACAAAGGCGTTTCTCGTTGCGGCAGGATGTTTTCATGAAATTTAGATCACTATCTGTATCCTCCGTAGGCTAAAATATTGTATTGGTGCCCACAGCCATAGTAGGAAATAATCATTGTAACAAAATAAGAGCAATCAGAGCTCTTACGGAAACATTTAAGTGTTCGTTTTTCCTGCTCGTTGTTCGAGAGTGGAAAGATAGAGAAATTGTCAGAAGGTGGTTCGATGAACCCTCTACCACGCACTTAATTGTGAATTGCAGAATAGTCATGTAGTTGTAGATCTTCTTCTTCCTGTCCTTTATTACGTATCTCCTGATGGACGGCATGTTAATTACTGGATTTGGCAGAGGGTGCCAGGATGCCCTTCCTATTCTCCCCCTCCGCCTCTTCTCCCCCCACCCCCCCACCCCCCCCCCACCCCCCCACACCGCGGGACGGAGTTTGCGTACTCTGCCTGTCTGCTTCCAGTGTTATCCATGTGCAAGTGTAACAACGTTTTTTAAATGTTTGCGAATCGTGTGACTGAGGTGGGACTCGGGTAGCAGCCTGGTATCAACCGAGTTGGCTGTAGGAAACTGCCTGAAAACCACAGCCAGGCTGTCCGACATACCGGTCCATACCGGTACTCTTCGTTAACCCTCCAGGTGGATTCGACTCGTGGCCGGTGCGTCATTATTTATATTTATAGCGAAAGGTAATGTATGGCAAATAATCAAATGAAACGGAAGCAGATGAATACTAACTAAAATGTGCTCACAGTGCCGCAAGCCAGTATCACGCTAAGAAATCAAAGGTGTAACTTCTGAAGACGATCCTGAAAAGGCTCAAAAACTAGTCTGGAGGAATGAGTAAATACCTCAAAGCGATTGGTCGCAGTTGTTTGTGTACGTTCTGAGACTTCTGGAGGATATAGAGGCAAGAAGAAGTCTTACTGCATGTGGCGACAGTATTTTCCGGTCATATGAGGTTCTCGTCCAAAGTTATACCCAAATTCTGTACTGTATTGTGATATGGTATTGGGATTTCGTAGAGAACTCAGAACTAATTAAAATTTCATTGGATACTGAAATAAATTGGGCTTTTTCCCATTTGGTTTAAGTCCCTAGTTTTGTGCCCACTTGAACACTGAAGGGAGACCGTCATTCACCTGGACAATGAAAGTACTGATATCTTCAGAGCTGGTGCTTAGACAAAGCTAGATGTCGTCAGTATAGAAATGATATTTACAGGAGGAAAGAACCGACGAGATATCATTGACTAACAACGAGAACAACAGTGGACCGAGAACCGACCCTTGTGTCACATCTGAGAGAATATGCTTCCAGGATGACTTCTCGTTTTTATGGAAACACTCTGCTGTCTGTCAAATAGCTTTCTCACCAATTCAGTGTCCTATCTGAAAATTTTGTATGTAGCATCTTTCTGAAAAGTATGTCAAACTTCACGGTATCAGCTGCTTTTCTGAAGCCTAGCAGTGTGTACACTGTGGCCTCAGGGTTATCCATGACATATTTCAGGTCATCAGTTATCTTAATTCAAGTGTAAAGTCAGTGCACTGTTCGACATTTACCGTATACCTGTCTTCTACACCCTGCTTTTGCCTAGCGAGTGTTGACCCGCGGTGATTCGTCCCTTTGTAGGGCTTGGTTGTCTTGTGCCAAATTCAGACGTGCTGCGAGCGGGGCAGAGGCGTCCTCAATACGTATCACAGAGACAGTCGAGTTTTATTTCTCCAATGAGCAGAGTGCACTGCTTGTAATGCGGCCAATTAAAGATTCTCGATTGTCTTCATCCTCCTGTTCCAACAGGCTGCGAATCGAGCAGAGAGAATCCCAATCGGGGATATTTGGTACTTTCGGCATTCGTTGGATAACAAAGAGAAATCTCTGAAAACCTTGCTCGCAACTGGTGCATTGAGACTATCGTAATTTACTCCTTGGACAAGGTTATCAATTGTCTCAGACCAAAACTAAAATTTGTGTGTATGTATTTGGTGATAAATTCTCTATACCTACTGTGAACGGGATATGTCACTGTCAGAAAAAGTAATTCAGAGAATTTTATGTAAATATGAAGCAATTTACGGAATTTTGTAGACATACGAATAAATAAATGAACCGGTACAGCACACATTCATCTTGCCCATTTGTTGCACAATATTATAAAAAGATTTTTTTCCTGATCTATGTCGGACTGCAATGCGTGCGGAACGACGATGTAGTTACTGGAATGGAAAGCTCAGTATAATTTTCTTTCCCGCTGTATCTCGCTTGGTCGTGCAGAACGAAAAATGTTGACCAGCCAAGAAACACATTGTATGTTCCCGTGACTCGGTGCACACTGTTAGATAAGCGTTGCCCGACATAAATTGTTCGCCATTAGGAACAACGAAGTGGCGCCACAAAAACGTCTGCCCCCGTCACGGACCGCGCTCGCCGCGTTACGTGCTCGCTGTTTTTAGTCAGCCGCCGTACACGAAAGGGGCCCAGGCGCTGCCCCGGAGAAATCCCCGGCTCTCTATACGTCGAACCCCGCGGCTTCCGCATCGACAGACACTTCCCTAACCAGAGTCTCACTGCAGCTATTCAGCAGAAAGCGCTATGCCGTGTTCTTGCGTCGGTTGCTAACCTCCACATGAAACTTCTGAACTATGTGCGGCTAATGTCAATGAAAGGTAAATTGTTTAGCAGGTTCTTGAAGAAGATGCTGAAATTACCCTACAAAATGAAACTTTGAGCTTATGTCTTTCACGCCCAATGAGGAGTCATTTATTGTACATCTTCAAAAACTACGTGTGTTCATCATTTGTTATTGTTTATTGTTTTGATTTATACTACACCTACTGCAGTTTAAAAGAGTGTTACGCCAGACGCGAATCGTTTTTGCTTACTGGGTAGAGATGGGTAGTTCGCGAACGAACGGGTGCAAAGGAACGGTTCACCAAGATGAACGAAAGGACCGAGGAACGAATTCCAAGGAACGATCGGTTCGTAGTTCACTCGGTCACATCGGTCTACTTATAGTTCCCAGGAACGAGGAACGATCGGTTCATAGTTCACTTCGGTCGCGGGGGTCTACTTATAGTTCCCGGGAACGAGGAACGATCGGTTCATAGTTCATTAGTTCACTTCGGTCGCGGCGGTCACTTCGGCAGTTCTCGTTCCAGCCTCGGTCGCGTGCTCGTCTCAGTCTCGGTCTCCCTCGGCCGCACTCGTCGTTCTTCGCATGGACCACCTGTCTCAGTTCCACTGCCGACTGCTCCTAGTTAGTTCAGTATCCAGTTGTTCGTTTCGTTCACTGCGCTCGCCTATTTTACATGTGTTCCAAACTGTTCTAGCTCTTGGTTCCCGCTATTCAGCGTCCACGACAGGTAATCAAAAGGTATTTTATAGTTACGTAAATTACATAAAAATTACGTTGTATGTAATAGGTACGTCTTTTTAGGTAACAAAAGGGCATATCAGCTCATTTCATTATATCGATGAACAGCAGAAGACACACTTATAACAAGGCAAATTTTTTTTGTTATTCATGTATTTTTTGGTTTCATCGACTTGATTTAGCAGCTAACTTTCAATAATTTGCTTAATTTTTAGTGTAAGAAAATTCATATAAAACTATTTTCTTGTATCTTTCATATACAAAACATTACATTTAGGAAGGCTCTAATTAGTTTTAAGTTTGGTTGTTTCCAATTTGCATTATCTGCTAGTTTGGTTTCTTCGAAAAAAAAGTGGGTTGTGGGTCATTTTGGCTCAGTAGGAAAAGCGGTGCCTCTCCATTTGAAAAGACATAGATTGCCATAAAATCATATTTACTTATTGTCTCAAAAACATTTGTTCAGAAGGAGCTTTCGAACCAAAAACTTTATTACTGCAAACTTAATTATTATTATTATTATGCATTAACCTTAATAATACAACATAAAAACCTAATTTTAACTAAGTGACGCAAGTATGCGAAAACCGTATTTTATATTATGCTTCCATTAAAGTCTCTACTTCGCCTACGAACTCAGAGACAACGTGAAGTATTTATAGGGTGTAAACGATTATTGTTTACAACGTAGCATAGATATGTAGTGGAAGTCGAAACGAAGAATTTTATACAAGACACTTGTGGTCTATTAAGTTGGGAAACAGTCACCAACAGGTTTACAAGACTACATGAGCTATAGCCCATGCGCGTCACGTGAGATTTTCATGTTCTCTTCTCCAGCTCTCTACACATCGTCATAGATTGTTTCGCAATTGTTGCTTGCATTAGCTTGTTATTTCTTCACTGCCTAATTACTACATGTTTGTCTGTTTGTTGTATCTGCTCGTAACGGGCAACACATCGTCCGTAATTGGCGAGCAGTCTGTACTCGGGGCCGGTTTTCCGTGCGCCACCCTATATTATTTCCATGCGATCAGCCACACAAGGCTATGGTTGGCTAAACGACAGGTTCTGCAGAATCACAGAAATTACTTCTAAAAGTGTTAAGAATTCTGTAATGAATAAAAACTCTACACTCCAGGGTGGAGGCAAGTGTCCCCTCCTGGTGCCCTCCATCCTTCAGTCACCTACACTACTAGTTTTCAGTTTTTCATAAGAACCATATACCGAGCACAAATGAACGATGACTAGTAAAAATGAACGGTTCCCAAAAAAGAACGATCAGCAGTGAACTAGTTCCCAAGGATGAACGAGTTTGCCCATCTCTATTACAGGGTATCATCCTTGTTGGCTGGTGTTTATTCCTCCTTTGTGCAAGCATTCGGCTTTTTTCTCCCTTGTCCCTAGAACATGTTGTAGTCGAAAAACATTGGTAACACTTTTAACCTTCGCGATTTTTCTACTTGTAGAAACCACCTTTTTCTTTCTTTTATTTTGCAATTCACTCCACTTTTCTAAAACTGCGTACAAGTTGTCTTCACAGAAGTTTTACTGTGGTTCCACTTGTTTTGCCTTCGGTGACGAGGGACGAACCTGCTGTCTTCAAATCATGGAAAGAGTAGCAATGAAAGCCAATCACTAATGATGTTACTCTGCAAATAAATGCGAAACGCTATTGATGTAACAGTTCCTTAAATTACGTCACGCTGAGACAGAAAAAATAACAGTTGATATATGACAGCTGTTGCGAAAGATTGTAATCTAACCAAAAGCACACTGGTGTGCAAAACTAAAGACGGAAATAACTTTTGAATGATGTGTCACTGCCAAGAGAAACATAGTACGGTGAAACTTGGAATCTACATAGAAAGTGCAGCTGAGGATAGCATTGGAGTGGGTTTGCATCAAGCGGGAATTTGATACGTGCCGCATTTTCGGCACACAACTCTGGGCAGGAAATTAACGACTGCAGTACTTGAGCCATTGACGTGAGACGACTGGGCACTGCATGCTTCTTGACGTATATCTTGACAGTTTTCGGTACACTGCATGTCTCAACGACGTCCTGAGTAGTTACAATGTCTTGCTCCTATACTAAGCAAGACTGTCCACAAATGTGCATGAATGTTACATTCTGAATGTACGAGCACTTTTCACAACTATACCCATAAGCTCTCGATTGGCAGGAGAAGGAATGAAACAGGCATTTTCACCATTAAATGTCGATTCTTCGAGCTGTGAAGGAATTTGTCTGACGGATTCGACAGGAAAGTCCAGAAATTCTCGTTTTTGTATTTTAACCCTGCATCGTCTGCCCCAACATCTTCTGGTTATACGAGAAACGTACATTTTGCGCAACTCTCGTGGTGCACTGGTGCGCAAAACTTAAGGACGAAAAGAACTTTGTCGGCTGGGGTGGCCAAGCGGTTCTAGGCGCTACAGTCTGGAACCGCGAGACCGCTACGGTCGCAGGTTCGAATCCTGCCTCGGGCATGGATGTGTGTGATGTCCTTAGGTTAGTTAGGTTTAAGTAGTTCTAAGTTCTAGGGGACTGATGACCTCAGAAGTTAAGTCCCATAGTGCTCAGAGCCATTTGAACCATTTTTTGAAAAGAACTTTCGCATGATGTGTCTCTGCCAAGTAAAGCAGCTCGAAGAAACTTGCACCGTACGTAGAAAGAACCCCTGCAGTTTAGTACAAAAGGTAACTAAAAGAAATACGCAATGCGACGAACAAAATGAATATTTTACTCTTCTTCCTTTTCTGCCACTCCAGGATTAGACGTCGGATCTGTTACTGCCTCACCATCTCTTCTTCTGGTTGCTCCACGTTTTTATTCAAAGACAATAATTACACTGCAGGCTCTGCAGTGTTCCCAACTCTCGACATATGAGGGTAAGTTCAGCACTGTCGAACATGGTCGTTTTGATGCTCCATGTGTTATGGTGTGGAGAGACAGATGTCGCATGTGCATACTGACCCCTAAATTTTAGGACACGGGACACACAACGATCAACGTTATTGTGATATTGTACTCCTTCCCCATGTGCGCGTTTTCAGCGGCGCATTCGGCCCTGACTTTATTTTTATGGATGACAGTGCAAAACCCCATCGGAGCTGTTGAACGAGAGGATATTCGGCCAATGGACTGACCTGCCCGTTTCCCCGAGTTAAATTTTATCGAGCATGTGTGGGATGCATTGGACAGACGTTTTGTAACACGTCCACGTGCACCAACGGCCATCCAACATTTGCCAACCGCGCTGGTGGAGGAATGGAACGCCATACCACAACAACTCCATACTAACACGCCAGCCAGTGTGGGAGCACGTTGCAGAGCATGCATTACCGTCCTCGGTAATCACACAACTTGTTAAAAACCATGTCCCGCCGTTTTTAATGTCCAGGTGACCACCACGAATCGCGGTGACTGCAGTGCATTTACTACCTTTGAACAAAACCATGGGAAAAGAGGAGTATAAAAAGACCGAATAAGAGATGGTGAGACCGGAACAGGCCCTAGGCCTAGCATGGAGTGGAAGAAGAAAAGAAAAAATAAGAATGAAAGTGTCATATCTGTTCGTCTCATTGCGCATTCCATGTACATTGAAATGTAACACCCATCGACATTTATCATGAGTTTTGCCCAGTATAGGAGCAGGACGTCGTAACTACACAGGGCGTCGTTGATGCAGGTAATTTACCGAACTGTCAAGATCTCCATCAAGAAGAGAGCAGCGCACAGTCGGCCCACGTCAGTGACGAAAACCCTACGAAGTAATGCAGCCATTGAATTCCTGCACAGAAGCGTGTGCTGCATTTCCGGCACGTTTCGAATTCCCACTTGGCACTCATCCACTGCGATGCCATCGTCCTGTTGCGACAGCACCTTGTGACGACGAGACTCAGCCATCAGGGCAGCATGACATGGGAACTCTGGGCAGTGCAGTGAGCAGCCACCCGCAGCGTGGAGTGTGGCACCAGGCCGATGGCGACGGTGGAGCTACTGAACAAGACGCAACTATTGGAAACTGCCGAAACTGTGGGTTGTCAGTCCGGCCGGTATAGATATATATGTTTCTCCGGTAGCCACGCAGCAGGATTTATTGAGCAATTCTGTCATTCGGTCGCCGATTGTTAGGTTGATTGCTGAGAACCTTTTGGTGAGCAACTGGAAGTTTGAACAACGTACTACAACCTTGCTCTGGGACTTGGTCGCACAGCCGTTGCTCTGTTTACAACTGTCATACTAGCTTCCATTAGGACATTGCACTGTATTCCACCTCTATTAGTAGTGGCCCACGCCAGAAATACTGTTTTTATTAAATCGGTTTTAAATATCTTTATATGTGTAAGACAGTAGTCTTGGCCTAAGAGCTTTTCGACGTAATTTTATTTGTCCGTGTCTGTAAACTCGACTTGTTCGTTAAATTATTCCAATAATTTATTTAAAAACATTCATTGTAACTTAATACGTTCAGGGATGAACAAATAAAATTTATTTTTCTTGTGAATCACGACAACTATGTTAACTCTCACATTTGTGAGATTAATAAATTAACAGTGGCCTCCATATTATATATTTACCCCAGACACCCACTCCCTTTCTCCTTGCAAGAAAAATTCCTTTTGTTTCAGGTGAAACTTTGGCAACTAACATTTAATGTAAATGATGCCACAAATAAGTTATATGTATCAGTTTAAAACATCGTGCCGTTCCGAGATTCGAACCCTGATGCCTGCCTTGCGAGAGCTTTGCGCTACTAACTACGCGTCAAGGACTGACACAAAACTTGACCTGGTTGAACCCCAGTCCGGAACAAGTTAGCTAGCTCATTACATATCGATTTCGATAGGCTACTTTTGTAAACTCTATGCACAGCCACTGCATCGGAAACATTGCCTTTTCTGAGACGTAGTCATTTAACCAATCATTGGCCTTGACTGTAGTGCATGTCATATGCTTCTGGTTCGAAAAAAGATATTGTAGCGGTCCGTGTACAAAAGAAAAACAATTAAACGAAAAATTAAGTATAATGTAAAAGGAAATGGTGATTAAAACTTTTTTGTATAAGTAATGAATATCTGATGTGTTAATTAATAATCTCAGCTTATATACTAATAGTCAAAATGTCCACGGGTGTGCTGCCGGTCTATAGTGTCCAACGGGCACAATATTTCGGCGATCATACATGTCGCCATCATCAGGTGAACTGACGGACTGAGCTCCTGTGAACGTGCCGGCACGGAGATCCGTACGCTATGGCTGCTCAGAGGCTCCCTCCGCCGTCCGCGCCCCGCGCCTCGGTCGAGCGGTGGAACAGATTGCGACGGCGTCTGAGATGACGTCGGAGTGATGGCTCTGTCCGCCGTGGCCGTCACAACTATACGTTTGCTCGATTTACTCTTGATTAACCCGATCGCTGGTTCCCAAGCCTTGCTAAGATTATAGCCACAGTCACGGTTTATGAGGTCGTCATTGGTGCGAATTTCGATGGCCTCTCTAACAACGCTGTCCCAGTATCTCGACGTCTGTACCAGAATCCTCGTGCGCTCATATTCCATGGCGTGATTTTCCGACAAACAATGTTCAGCGACCGCCGACTTGCTCGGATACATCAGGCGAGTGTGCCTCTGGTGTTCACGGCATCGATCCTCGACGGTACGCATCGTCTGACCAATATACGACTTGCCACATTGACACGGAATCTGGTACACGCCGGCCTTCCTCAAACCGAGGTCATCTTTGGCGCTCCCCACCAGTGCACGAGTTTTATTTGGAGGACAAAACACAGTTCCGACCCGGTGTTTCTTCAGAATGCGAGCGATTTTCCCCGAGAGTGCGCCTGTGTATGGAATAAATGCAGTGCCTACCTCCTCCCTCGTGACTTCATCCA
The DNA here is from genome assembly GCF_021461385.2 of Schistocerca piceifrons. Lineage (NCBI taxonomy): Eukaryota > Metazoa > Arthropoda > Insecta > Orthoptera > Acrididae > Schistocerca > Schistocerca piceifrons. The sequence goes on along the minus strand of NC_060140.1, from coordinate 602,418,920 downwards.
TCTCAAGAGGTTGTGCTGCAGTGGTTGGGCGGAGAGCACGTTGAATCTGCCACTCTGAGCACCCATTTTTTCGAAATACAGTTCTCAGATGTTCCAATTCCTGGGGTAGACTCTCTGCGTCAGAGATAGTGCGCGCCCTATGTACTAGAGTTTTAAGTACCCCATTCCTCTGTGAAGGGTGGTGGCAGCTGTCTGCGTGCAAATACAGATCAGTGTGCGTAGTCTTCCGATACACCCCATGACCAAGGGTGCCGTCAGCCCTTCTCTTGACCAAGACGTCAAGGAAAGGTAATTTACCCTCCGTTTCAGTCTCCATAGTGAATTTGATATTGGGGTGTATGGAGTTTAGATGTGTAAGGAAGTCAAGGAGTTTATCCATACCATGTGGCCAGATGACGAACGTGCCGTCCACGTAACGGAAAAAGCAAGTAGGTTTCCATACGGATGACGACAGGGCTTCCTCCTCCTCATAAACCGTGACTGTGGCTATAATCTTAGCAAGGCTTGGGAACCAGCGATCGGGTTAATCAAGAGTAAATCGAGCAAACGTATAGTTGTGACGACCACGGCGGACAGAGCCATCACTCCGACGTCATCTCAGACGCCGTCGCAATCTGTTCCACCGCTCGACCGAGGCGCGGGGCGCGGACGGCGGAGGGAGCGCGCCGCGGGCGGAGGGTATTTAAATCGGCCACCGCCGCGACTGAACCCAGTTCCCTCTGAGCAGCCATAGCGTACGGATCTCCGTGCCGGAACGTTCACAGGAGCTCAGTCCGTCAGTTCACCTGATGATGGCGACATGTATGATCGCCGAAATATTGTGCCCGTTGGACACTATAGACCGGCAGCACACCCGTGGATATTTTGACTATCAAATACGCCGGGAGAAACTCAAGAATCATATATACTAATAGTTTAATTTGTGAACCGTGTAGTAGACTTCGTACAAAAATAACTGCCGGTTCTCTCGAACGATATCTAAATTACAATACCTTCGCTGAGCCGTGCTTCCTTAACAGATATCGTACTCCGCCTCAGTGTGAGTACATGGTGCTACATAACATACTTTAAAGAAAATTACACATAAACTAAACAAGAGTGAGTAATTAAATAATGATCAAGGTTAGTACGAGTAAGAAATGAGTACGCTGAAACAGTGAATGATTTCTTTACCTTAGCACTATTATTTCTTTTCAAAATAACGTGGTACATCAATCTGTTTCACCTGTCCTAGTAATATACAAGTACATTCTGTGTAATAATAACATTAAATGAGGTAGTCGAACAGTGGTGTCTAATTTCATCCTGTTTACCCGATGGCTGACGTGAAGAAGCGCAGAGGGAAAAAAAAAAGAATGAAGGTCACTAAAGACATTTGATGGACGAAATTTCATTACTGTGTTTCTCTGTGAGCGCTTACTGTCTCTACTAATAGCTATAGAGCTGGATGTAAATATTAAATGTATTTAATGAAATCATCACAGAAGCCAGCCTTTTCAAAACATGGCAAATTTTAGCTACACCATGTGAATACATTTGAAGTTGTGCACACAAATTTAACATCGAAAATAATTACTGCAAAACAGCTCTGTCCGTAACCATAGAACAAGAGCTACACTGAACTTATGCTCACCAATAAAGAACAAACATAAAACTCAAAGCAGCACTTTCCAACAAGAAATAAAACTGTACAATAAATTGGCCAAGGAAATTAAACATATTACTAAAGCAAAAGTATTTAAAAATGCAGTTAGAAATACGTGTTAAGCTGTACATTCTACACTGACGGGCTAAAACATTATGACCACCCGCTTAATAGCTTGTCTGTCAGTCTTTGGAACGAAATACATCACTGAGTCTGCGTATCAGACATCCTACAGTTTCCTGGTAGGTTTGTGGCATTAGATACCTGCGCACAGGTCACGTAATTCGCGTAAATAACGAGCCGCTGGTTTGCGTACTCGGTGATGGCGCACGATAGCGACCCAGATGGGTTCCATAGGATTAACATTAGGCGAATTTGGTCACCGAGATATCAACATGAGTTCACTATAACGTTCCTCAAACCACTGTGGGACAGTTCTGCCTCCGAGACAACGGCAATTATACTGCTGAAAGATGACATCGCCTCAGCCAAGGCATCAGGTGGTTCGCAACTGTCAGCGTGTCTTCGATTACTACCACAGGTCCATGTAAGCTCAGGAGATTATTTCCCACAGCATAATATGGCCGCCACCAGCTTTCGTCCGTAGCGCGCTGCACGTTTAAGTCATCGTTCACCTCGATGACGGCGTTTGTGGAAACGGCGATCGACCTAATGTAGCAAAAATGTGATTCACCGAAAGAGCCATTAGTTTTCCATTGATCTATGGTCGAATCCCGATGATCCCTTTCGCACTACAATCGTAACTGACAATGTCGTTGGGTCACCTTGTGAACTTGTAGGCATGGTCTGCTGCGGAGCTATATGTTCAGCAACGTAGGATGAACGGTGTGCTTCGAAACACTTGTGCGTGCACCAGCATTATGCTCTTCCGGCAGAGCTGCCACAGGTCACCATCTGTCCTATTTTACAGAGCCCCTTCGTTCTGTGAAGAGTCGGGGATGTCCAACCATTTAGCGGTTAGTGGTAGTTTCACTGTCCTATCTCTTTCCATAGATGGTCATGACAGTACCTCGTAAACATTTGTCCAGCTTCGCCGTTTTCGAAATACTCGTTCACAGCTTTCACGTAATAATAATCTGTACTTTGTCAAAGTCGCTTATCTCAGTGGATTTCTCCATTTGCAGCCCTTATCTTCGCTACGGCGATCTCCCGTCTGTGTCTGCTCCGCTTACAAACCTTTGTTACAGCATCACGTGCCCCCACCGCCACCAGGCGGCATCAAACATCGTTGTGGGCAATGGTCATAACGTTTTGGCTCTTCTTAACAACAAGAGTAGAGGTTTGGTAAAAAATGTAACTTATATAAATAATAATAACGATAATAAAACATACATCATTTCATGTACTACTTTCACACTGTCTTTTCTTTCCTTTTTCTTTTCCGGAAATACTTTCTCCCAGAGTTCTGTAACGTATAATACTGTACTAAAGCCTTATCCTGTTTCTGAGCTCTACATAGAAGGACGCTGGCTCAGTTTTTTCTGGCTGCCAAGTTGGAATTTGCGTTGCACAAATTGGAAACAGACATGTCTCTATGACCCTGACATTAACTGATTGTGCAGTACTATGAAACAATGTGTATTTAGTGACTGGGAGTGAGAAATGAAAAACGGTGCAAGACTAGCCTTTTATGTTATTAAAAAACTTCGTAAAACAATATTGTACTCTATTGATAAACCGAATAAGGTAGTTATATGAATGTGTAATATCATTAATTCGCCTATGTGGGCAATGGATCCACCTTCTTCAGTGCGGATACACATGTACAGTCGTGGACAAAACGAGCGAAACCCCTCGCCTTTTCGTTATGCTGATCCGCACAGCTTTAAAGTCTGCTACACAGCATAACAGGCAAGGCGACGATGTGCCACCAACATAGTACGCACAGGCATGAAATTGAAAAACTATCCGTACTTTATCAGACTATTTTAAATCATGTGTAAGACTATATTAATACTGATTAGTGTCTTAAACACAACACGTAAATACATGATATAAATGAAAGAAGAAACGCTAATTAGTATGAAATGTACTAATAAAAATGAATTTCAGCTTACCGAGATAACATAACTGTTTTAGTAAGACAAAGTATCCCAAATCGCTAGGAATTAGCAAAATATTATGCGCATTCGGCCGCGAAACATTCTGTGTCAACGTTCAGACCAGTCATACTGGATTACCGTTGCTGACCTACCATGAAAGTGTGCGAATTTAGCAATGCGTGAAGATTCATAACGAAATTAAGTTAAACATCATTCAGTGCCACACTTAAGTCAGTTCAGTTATTGACAGAAGCGGAAAAACTAGGCAGTAACATGTATGAAATTCTACAAGAGTTTCATATTGACATCCACAGGACGCCGGTACAGAATAAAGGCAACAATAAAACGTATTGGGGGGGGCGGGGGGGGGGGGGGCGAGAATTTCTTAAAATTGCTTTACTGATAGTCTATTTGCCTCCATCGAGATTAGAACCGAAAACAAACCAGATCTCCCTTGCAATAGCAAACACCTTTCACTACATTAGCAAACAACCCAGGCAAACAGCCCTCTATTATTACCCCAGACATGAATAAGCCGACAATTTCGCAACGAAAAAGGCAAAATGATCTGCAGTTCCTGTTGCATAGAGCTTTTTGGACTCAAAAACATGAATTTTCTACAGTTATGTCACCGCTTATGTGACAATCATTAGGGATGTTTATCGAAATAACAAAATACTGTTATTAGCGAGTAAATTTAGTAGGATAATTCTGCACCACCCCAGGAAATAAATGGCGACCTAGCTGCCAAACGTATTCTACAATCTTTCGAATTCTCCATTAGACTTGCCACAGCCAGAAAACGTTCATTAGCCGAAGTGTTTCTTAAGCTAGCTAGCAATGGGAATGCTCGCACTTATAAGACGCGGTGGCATTAATACTGGGATCTGAATTACCACGTGTATAGACAATTTTATTTGCATTCCTGTAAACGTGATTTGGATCGAAAGTGTAGTTACGATTAATATGCTAATGTATCGACTGCAACTAGAACATTTCGAATAATGAGTAGGGGGAATTATTTATGCGACCCTCATCTTCAGTAACTGTCGTAGCTATTTTCGTTGTTAGGATTTCGTCATCTAAATCAGTAAAAATGGAACCCTACTAGTCTCACATTCTTGACCGTCTATCTGTCTACCCAACCCTTAAAACCCGTTTACCTCGACTACGGGTAGACATAATAAGCAGAAATGTATCGCACTTCCTACGGTATATGGTTCCTTGGTAGTGTAAAAAAGTGAGCTTCTATATCAACGCAATCTAAACATACGGCCGTTTATGTAAAGAAAATTTACGCGAAAGGTCAAAAAACGGCTCTAAGAACTATGCGACCAAACTTCTTAGGTCATCAGTCCCCTAGACCTAGAACTACTTAAACCTACCAAACCTAAGGACAACCAACACATCCATGCCCGAAGTAAGATTACAACCTGCGACTGAAGCAGCCGCACGTTCGTGACTGAAGCGCCTAGAACCGCTCGGCCACCGCACCCGGCGAAACCCTTTTCACCTCATGTATAATGATAATACATACCGTCTAGTGAGGATAGACTGTATTCGCCAGCAACTCAGATCGTTTGATCACGAAACTTTTACGAAGCTACAACCAAATTTTGTTCGAAGTCGTCTACAATATCCACTTATAAACACCTTAGGAACGTCGTATGCGATATCCACTTCTGAAGACACTGTCAGATACTGCAGTACCATAACAAGTAGTTAAGAATTAATTGGTCCATGCATGACACTTTATTTCAGTATCAATTTAACGCACCTAGGTGTTTGCCTATGGCTGAAAATAATGTACAAAAAATTAGTAAATAGCAAACAACTTCGATGTTCAAATCAAGTGTAACTCAGATGTCGCAATTACAACATAATTTCGTTGTTACATCAACATGACTAGATCTACAGGATTTCTTTGCAATTCAGACTTACGTGCCTGGCAGTTTGTCAGTTTCATGCCTGTGCATAGTATGTTGGTAGCACTTCGTCGCCTTGCCTGTTATGCTGTGTAGCAGACTTTAATGCTATGCGGATCAGCATAACGAAAAGGCGAGGGGTCTCGCTCGTTTTGTCCACGGCTGTACGTCCGACCTCCTGTGGGAATTTCAGAGTAGCGAGTAACGAGTAAATGGACAGGGACCGCGGACAGGTGGCGCTCGGCGTGAGTGTGGGTCGGCTGTGAAGCGTGCCGCGATAGTTTGCGCAGTTGCGATAACGCTGTGTCCCGGATGAGCAGTGGTTAACGCACCTGCCTGGTAAGCAGGAGTTCCCAGGTTCGAATCGTAGTCCGGTACACAGTTTCGCTCGTCGTTGCTGATTCCGCGCAATGTCTCGGTGTAACCGACATCAATAACCCCTTTCGTTGACTTTCTCCCCCTCCCCCTGCCCACCACATTCAATTTATATATAAACAAGGTAGTACTGTTTTAAACAGAGTGGCCTCGTAATAGACAGGGTGTACGCTCCGTCCATCGACATATTGATCTTTGCCAGTTTTACCCCCGCTGTCTTTTCTTTTCTAAACAACAGTTTCATATATCGCGAAATGGCGTATTATTCGGACCGATTCCTGTGTCTGATCTGCCATTTATGGTAGGTGATGGGCGACCGTTGGAACCAGGTCGTCACGTGATTACAGATTCCGAAGGCATCTGGGACAGAGAAAGTTTGGCACTGAGAAGACAACACGTTACGAGTACCTCTGGTTCACTCTCAATCGTAATGCTGCTGTTACTACGATGGTGACGTCTGTGTTCTGAACGTGAGTATATCGGAAGATTGCACGTTTAATAAGATGGTCAGCATGTTTACGCTGCAGCGAGAACATTTGTGAACGATGCTTATAGCGTGGTGTTTGACTTCGTTACATAATAAGATTAAATATTGTTTAAATATATCTATAATGCCTTGATGATAACGTACATATTTGCTTAAATTAATAATAAATCATAAGCACGGAAGTATGAGCTTACTTGGTGTAAATCGTTCAAATAATTTGATTTTTACCTGCTTCCACAAGAGGGTTATATTGCCCATCTCAGGCACTGTTTACTGGGTTAAAGAAACGTGTATAAGTGCATGTAAAAGCAAGCATGCACGTCTGTCTACTGTTATACCGCTTTTAAATGTGTTGGACCACTTATGTTATTGTAAGTGAACACTGAACAGAGCCCTGACAAATTGTTTGATTCAATACCAAGAATATAAACGAGAAATCCGACTGTACTCGCAGCTCGGATTTCCTCTGTCCTCTCTAAATTTCCTAGATAAAGGCAACACATTTTTTTTAAACAGACAGTGTCAAACCGTTTTTCATACACGTGTAAGGTGGCAATCACTATGGTAGTTATGTTTTAAGGAATTCTTGTTGAACTCTGAGTAATCTCGGTAGCTGCTAAATTTCATTAACAGTAAAATGTCTATTCACAAAACACACATACGCATACACAAACATAATGAGGGTTCTTAAAATATGAAGCCCTATTGTATCATATGATTTGGGAAAAATAAAAGGTAAAGAAAAAGAAATTAAATGTAAAACGAAAAGTTACGTCAATGTAACTGCCAGAACATTTACAATTCGTGGACTTAGAAATAAAATCCTCCTTCCATCAACAATTTAGATAGAACGAGTAAATCCTGATTCTTCAAGGAATCGAATTGCCGTGCATAAAATAACTTGAAACATCTGATTACGAATGAGTTGATGTGACAAATATTCCGCATTAAGCATGTAAAAGAGAAAAAGTTTGGGAAAGGCTTGAAATTAAGATTATTGGAAGTAGTTATGTTATCTGTGTGTTCTCATTATCAAGCACTGGAATATTACAATCGTAATTTCCGCTCCGTTTCAAGGAAAAGGTAGTTTCTCACCCTCCTCAGTATTTATGACGTCATATCTCCTGAACTACGATTCGCACAATGATACACTTTTGCGCACACATTCAGCAGCGTATGTGGATATTGTAAGCAAACTGTGTTGGGAATACAATTAGTGGTAAAAAAAAAAATTAAAACGTCATGCCGGATACTGAAGTTTTACTGCATGAAAGTGTAGTAAGCAATACACTTTTTTCCTTTCATCGCTTTGTCCGAGGATGGCAAGGAGAAAAAGTTTCGTAACGCTCAGTTTCCAACTGTAAAACTTGTCTTACTGTGTTAAACCTTTAACATCAGGTTGTATCCCTTAATCACTCGATTATGACTGAATTTTAAATTTTTAATTTTAGTCAATAATCATATGAGATACTGAAAATGAAATTTTTTTTTTACCCTGAAAGTCGTTACGTAGGCAACTGGGATCGGTTCCATCAACCATGAACCGTGTTAGCCGTTCAATAATATACATGTCAACCACAAATGTCAGCCACCCACATCCGTTGCTTAGATGAAACATACTTCCTCAGATTATCACACGATGGGCATCATATATGGGAATATAACATAGACAGAAAAAATTATTAAGTTACACATGGACTACCGACAGGATAATAAACGTCAGTGTTAACAAGAGACAAAGGATTCAGCTTTAAAAGAAACTGAAACAGGCTATTTTCTGTCTCTCGGCGTAGAACTGTTGCAACCACAATGTACACAAAAGTGTTACCAGTCAAAAACAGTTTTGAGTATATAATTTGTTATGTAAATCTGTTGAACTCGTCGCTCTTTTCATAAATACGAGATCGACTGCAGCCACTCGATCTATTCCAGATCGATTTCTGCTGAAGAAAACTGCTTCGTTAACTATAATCTAAAACTCTACGAGAGTCGGTTCTAATGTAACATAACACTGCAAAAATTGTTTGAAATTATCCATCCCTTTTCTTACAGATGTAATTACAAATTTTCTTTTAGAAAACAATTCCCTTGCTCTATTAACATGTATTGGAAGTCAGAATCATTTCTTATTCGTAGTGACATAACACGTTTTGTGGGCGAGCTTCGCTTGGTAGCCGCGCGGTCCTAGGCGTCCCGTTACGGTTCAAGCGGCTCCTCCCGTCGGATGTTCGAGTTCTCCCTCGGGCATGTGCGTGTGTGTTGTCCTTAGCGTAAGTTGGTTTAAGTTAGATTACGTAGTGTGTAAGCTTAGGCACGATGACCTCAGCAGTTTGGTCCCATAAGATCTTACCACAAATTTCCAAATTTTTTGTGCCAGAGCAGCTTCAATGAAATAATCGCGCAAAGCAGAACACTGCTCATTTTTTTTTTTAGAAAAACGCCTTTGAAATTTCAGCGAAACATGATGTCAAAATATATAGACTCTGACGAGTTGTTTTACTCAGACGACCGGCCCCGGTAGCCGTGCATGTTAACAGAAGGCTTCTGGGACGAGGAGGTATGCCGGTCCAAGGTCGAATCCGACGAGGGGCGTTGGTGTACCGGCCAACCTGTGGTGTCCCACATCCCATTATCTAATTACCAGGCTGCTTCCCATGTTTCGCCTCAGATACACGCTACACTAATATTTACAACACTTTCTCACACCTACATGCACACATTACTCTACACTCTAACAGACTGAGTACACTGCTTCTGTCCTGGGGGTGTGAGTAGGAAACTTATGACCTGGGCTGTTTGGTCTCCTTAAAGGCTTTCTTAGCATAAGCACTTAAAAGTAAATATTTTAATTATTGTTTAATAATTAAAACACCGTTAAAATACATTGGTAACTCTTTGTATGAACAAAATCCAAACTGAGTTTCATAATTTCTGATCAAACGGAAGCATTTGATAGACGCCACGATACCTCTCTGCCTGGACAAAATGCAAAATGAGTTCTGTAATCTCATGATCAAACGGAAGCATTTGATAGTCACCACAAAACATTCTGTTTGATTTTTATTCTAGCTTTTTTCTAGCGCGATTTTTTATTTGATAAACTGATCAGCTATAACATTATGGTCACCTACCCAATAACCCGCCGGCCGGAGTGGCCGAGCGGTTCTGGGCATTACAGCCTGGAACCGCGCGACCGCTACGGTCATAGGTTCGAATCCTGCCTCGGGCATGGATGTGTGTGATGTCCTTAGGTGAGTTAGGTTTAAGTAGTTCTAAGTTCTAGGGGACTGATGACGTCAGAAGTTAAGTCCCATAGAGCTCAGAGACATTTGAACCATTTTGAACCTAATAACCCCTTCGTCCACCTTTGGCAATGATAACAGCGGCGACGCGTCGCAACATGGAAGCAATGAGGCCCTCGTAGGCCGCTATATCTGCATACGCAAGTCACCTAATTCTCATAAAATCCGGGGAGGGGCGGGAGGGGGGTGAGAAGCTCTGACGACACGTTCAGTAACATCCCAAATGTGTTCCATCGGGTTCTGAGCTGGCGAGTTGGGAGACGACAATGTCAATAACATGGACTTCAGGAATCGAACTGCATACACTACTATTAATTTTGTGACAATAAACTCCAGATATTTATGACCCAAACTCTTGGAACAGTCTGAAGAGCTGTTGAATAATAAAAAAATGAGATGTAGTAGAGTGAAAAAAAAGACCAAATGGGATTACATTTAAGTCATGTTTCCATTAGAGAGCGAAAAATCGATAAGCAAACGAAAGTGTAGATTTAATTGTACGCAAGGGAAATAAAAATGGTAATACACATATTTACGTTATTCCATTCAGACTAGTAAGACTTATTTTAAAAAGAAGCAAAAGTAATCCGTGCAAATCATTAAAGTCTATCCAACAACACTCCCACATTTTGATAAAATCTCACTATAAGGTGTATAAGGCGAATTACAATACGGAATTAGAACAAAATTTAATAAGATTCTTCAGTGGTAAGCTTCGGGTTTGTGAATAACAATGAAAATAAAAAAAAAACTTAACACTCAACCATTCGAAGTATCATAAAAATTATAACAATAAAAAAGTGAAGAATTATAAGTTTCCCAAAGCTACGTAACTTTATTAAGGTACTTTATTCGCAACTACTATTTCATGTCCATGTAGGTGCATCTTCAGGTTTATAATGGTTATATTTTCATAATGTAGATAGATAATTACGGATTCCCAGCTTTCGGGAAGTGATCCACGTTAAGAGTCAAACCAAACTAGTATGTTGTCATAGTATGACAATACTACATGATAACATGACAAACTAAAAATTGGGAATTTTTAAAGAAAAATGAAGAGATGCATTTTGAGAAATCTAACAGAAGCGTCAGGAAACTGAATAAAGAGGTAATTATGACGACAGTGAAAATGGAATGGAAATAGGCGCTACCTCTAGACAGTTGACAGAATGGTAGATGGACAAAGAAAGTTCTTTGCTAGACTACGAGAGTTTCGAAAATATCGAGTCAGCTACATAAAGGAAGGTGATTGATGATTTTATTTATTTCAGTGACATGTTCACGTAAAGTTCTTAATGGATATACGGGTTCCGACTGCCAAATCATTGTCAACAGCCCATAAATGTTATCTTGCCAATGGCCGTATCAGAACATTCGAGGAATCAATGTTTGCTTAACATTAGGTCTAGTGGGGGCCTTATGAAAACGTTGTCCCCTCGCATGTTCTGATGTAGCCGTAGCCTAAGAAGTTACTGATAATGATTAGCAAGTCGGAAGCGATTTAGTCATGAAGGAAGGTACATGAACGTTTGACTGAAATTAAGTTTATTGGTAAGAATAACGTGCTAGCTGACGTACGTTTCTTCAAAGAACGTTGAAGTCTGAAAAAGATATTTATGATGTCAGAAAACACGCAGAAGTATTATAGATGCGTGATGCTTTCGGAAGAACCTTTTACCCAGAGTGGATGACTAACGACTGAATATGAAACTTGTGATGATTATGACAGCAATAAATCCGATCACGAATTTCTATTTATAAACTGAAATGAGTAAGTGTGAATCCGAAGACATAAAAAATCGGATGTTCAGTTCACTGTTCATTTGGATTTGCACTAGGAATAAATGGAGGCCGATAGCGATGTCCAGAAATTAATGGTCATCGAGGTCCTCTTAAGTACAGGCGCTTTAAAATGGAGTAAGGAACTCACAATCTGTCTGGGTCCAAGAGGAGTAGGTACCCCAAATGTACTTAATCAAGGTAGGAAATCATTCCGACAGCAGATCTGGAATATTGTCAAATGAAGATAAATGGGAGATCATAAGAGTGACAGTTGTGTGTTTCTGAATGCACCGAGTGTGTTAACATTCAAGCTAAAAAAAATTATACTGACCATGCGATAGTGTAGAGAAGTAAAAAAATAAGAAATAAAAAAAATTCAAAAAAAAACTTCTCACCACGAAGCAATCATCCGAATGAAACGGAAATCGGTAGATGTGGTGTACATGTACAGACAAACAAATAATTACAATTTCAGAAAATATGGATAATTTATGCGGAGAAATAGTTTCACAAACTGAGGAAGTCAGTAACGCGTTGGTCCACCTCTGACCTTTATGCAGTCACTTATTCGGTTTGGAAATGATTGATAGAGTCGTTGGACCTCCTCCTAGGGATATCGTGCCAAATTCTGTCCAATTGGCACGTTAGATCGTCAAAATCCCGAGCTCGTGTCAGGGCCCTGCTCATAATGCTGCAAACGTTCTCAATTTGTGTGTGATCCGGTGATCTTGCTGGAAAAGTAAGGTCTGGCAAGCACGAAGACAAGCTCTAGAAACTCTCATCGCGTGCGGGTCGGAATTATCTTCCCGAATCGTAAGCCAAGGATGGCAAGCGGTGAAGGGGGCGTAGAATATCGTCGAGATACCGCTGTGCTGTAAGGGTGCTGTGAAAACAAATGGTATCCCAGATTGTCACTCGTGCATCTCGGGCTGTATGGGGGACGACAACCAGGTTGATACCCCACCACTGTTCGGGGCGTCTTCACACACATCCTCGCTGGTCATCGGGGCCCATTTGGAAACAGGACTCATCACTGAAGAGAATTCTACCCCAGTCATTGATATTCCAGGCCGAAACGTGTGTGTACTCGTAGACACCCCGGTCAGTGGTGCGGTATCAGCGTGACTACGCCAGCTATACGGTCCGACAACCAGATTTTCTTTTCATTGCAGCACCCCTTTGGTTGTCATCGGCGGCACCCTTAGCACAGCGGTACGTCGGCAATATTCTATGCTTCATATCGAGGTATGAAGCAAGACAGTGCCCGGCCACGCACAGCGAGAGATTCTATCGCTTGTCTTCGCGCTTGACAAACCGTACTTTGGCCAGCAAGGTCGCAGGATCTCTTCCCAATTGAAAACGTTTAGAGCATTACAGGCAGGGCCCTCCAACCAGTTCGGGAGCTTGACAGTCTAACGCCTCACCTGGACAGAATTTGGCACGATATCCCTCAAAAGGATATCCGACAACTCTATCAGCCAGTACCAAGCCGAATAAAAGCTTGCATAAGGGCCAGACGTGGACTAACCGTTATAGACTTGTTCAAGTTGTGGAGTTCTTTCTCTTGAATAAATCACCAATTTTTCTGAAATTCAGATCGTTTGTTTCTCTGTACATGTACATCACATCTATCGATTTCCGCCCAATTCGAATAATTCCGTCGTGGTGCGTCGTTTTTTCAACCTTCAGAGTGTATCTCGCTCCTTGGCAATGGCATCGCGCTGACAACAAAACTGAATGTGCGATGGACAGTTTCCGTAATAGTAGTGCTGTGAATCGCGTTACTTGTGTGTCTGTCGCATACTTTACGAGTTCATTACTCAAATGATACGAGGAACGAACAGTATATAAAGAGAGAAAGTCATGACAACGTGACACGTGCATGGTACGTGAGACGTCGTTTCGAAAATTTGCGGACACATCTGTCGTCTCTACGCCTTCAGCCTCGGGCATGAGAACTATACACGACACGTGCGCCCCGGTTCTGCGTACTGAGTGAAGGAAAAGAAAAGCATAGTGACTGATTGGCGTTCCCAGATCTGCGCAGAGAACGTGCAAAAGCTGTTAGTACCGTGCCAGCGCCTCCTTTAGCTGTGGGTGCCAACGAAGTTTGTGAAGAGGATTACGAGTGGCCCATTGGTAACCTGACAAATGACAAGTCAGCCGGCCGGCCTGCTGTCAGATTATCGAGCGCGGGCGCTCGCCAGCCGTGGCCCGGCACCCCTCAAAAGAACGCGGCTATGAAAGGCAGAGTCACGACCAACAGATCTCTCTCTCATACACTCCTGACAACTCAATGCTTACCAAATCTGCAAAGAATAATCTCAAAGCAGTCTGTTCGCAAAGCTGCAGCGTCAAGGGCATTCGTATGAAACAAAACACTTTCGGCAGATTTGAAAGTCTGAAAGATGTACGGTCTTCGTGATTTGTGATTCGTTAAGTCCTAGGGAGCAGCTAAATAAACAAGCTATGAGCATTTCAACCTAACAGTCATAATCTGATTATATCCTGTCTGATAAAATGAAAAAGGAGATGAAGCGTGGACATAAATTTACCGACTAAATAAGACTGCTGCTCTTGTCCTCAGACGGCCAGAGTGGCCGAGCGGTTCTAGGTGCTTCAGGCTGGAACCGCGCGACCACTACGGTCGCAGGTTCGAATCCTGCCTCGGGCATGGATGTGTGTGATGCCCTTACGTTGGTTAGGTTTAAGTAGTTCTAAGTTCTAGGGGACTGATGACCTCAGATGTTAAGTCCCATAGTGCTCAGAGCCATTTGAACCATCTTGTCCTCAGATCGAAGCACGATGAAGTCTTTTACCTACCTGATACATACAGTGTTACATTTATGCTAGGAGACTCTGTGTTATATATAATATCACAGTATATATGATGAAATATCTGTCTGCTTCTCATCAACGTCGGAGCTATAAACTGTCTGATTGAAATAGTGAAGTACACAGAAGGGTAGCTGGGGAGGTGGAAACGAAACGAAACTTCACGGTTTGGACAATATGTGATATTATTTCATGGATTACAAAATCGGCTCAAATTTACAAAGAACTTGGCAGGTATCAGTATGGTGTCGCTCCCCCCCCCCCCTCCCCCCTGGCCTCGATGCATGCACTGAGTCGGAGGGAACGATGTTATAAAGCTGTTGTATCCTCTTCTGACGCAAGCTCGCCCAGAACTGATCCTTGATATCCCGGAAACTGGCGCCGAAAATGAGTGGACATCTGACCTGGTCCAACACAAATGCAGATCTGGTGGTCCTGCAGGCTAAGAGAGTATTTCAACATCACGCATCAGTTCATAGAGACGAGTGCCGTGTGTAGGAGAGAGTTTTCCTGGTGAAGAATGGCACCACGATACTGTCACATGAGAGATAACACATGAGGACACAGGATGTCCGTCACGTGTCGTTGTGCTGTCAGAGGTCTCTCAATCACTACCAGCCGCGGTCTGTGACAGAAGTAACACCGCTGTGCCTCCCCAAAACAATGGAGAAATGTGGCCTCGCCCTAGGTGGTCGCCATACTCGCCGACGATGGTAATCTGGGGTAGTGCAGCACCACGTTTCATCGCTGAACACAATGTGACGCCATTCATCTGCAGTCCATGCCTCCCGGTCACGGCACATATCCAAATGTAGCAGTTCGTGTTGTGGTGTTAACGGCAGCCTATGGATGCTATGGTAATTCACTATTCCAGGCGCTCCTAGTCTCCGAAAAATGGTGCAGGATGACACAAAATGTTGCGGGGAGTCCATTACATGTTCTCGGATGACAGACGCGGATGCGAAGAGGTTACAATCTGCCTGGTGGACAATACGGCGACCCTCGCTTGCGGTGGGCAGACGTACTTCCCTCGCTTGCGGTGGACAGACGTACTTGACAGAACCTTGACGACGAGTATGTCTGCCCTCACGTTCTCATGCAGTTGAACACCGGGGCACTGTCACACCTGACAAATCTCGATACAACACATTTATACCAGTTGTCAAAATGGAGATCCATAATCAAATCCTTTTTTAACTCTGTGAAAGGCTGATAACGCTGTCTCACACATATACGCGGATTCTCCATATCCTTTACAGCGATATGTCAACATTTGACACTGTTCGTTCCCTTTATGTGCTCTGACAGGTCTGGTAAATACACTAAACATGAAAAGCTCTAACGGACTCTGTTGAACATTCTACTTGTCACTCTAATCATTTGCAACTCTAATCATTTAAATAATTACGAAAAATCCGCATCGATTGCACAAACTACCTGGTGTTTACCTAGGTTTCAGGGTGGGTAACCACGCCTTCTTCAGAACGAATATAAAACAGCTTGCCTAAATAGGCGTAGTCAAAGGCTAAAATTAACACCTACAGCGGCAAGACCCCATAAAATTTTTTTTACAAATACACGGTATATATGTACCAAGTCAATAATATTACTTATCTAAACCCTGTGTGTGCTGTCCCGCCCCAGCCAACGTACGTCAGATATAGATATATAGAGCAGCTGTCAAGCAAGACACAGGGCGCTTGTTCTGGAGGAGCAGGCGTCACGTCCCTGCCCGGCCTTCTAAATTCAACTTCATTAGGATTCAGGAGTGGTTCCTCTGAATAGGCCATGGCTGGTTTCCTTCAACATCCTTGTTCCGTCCCAGCATGTACGCTGTTTGCAATGGCCTCCACGTCTGCGGAACGACAAACATGCCGTTTCCTTAAAATAGCTCAGCTGATAGCACGATTCCCACAAAATACAAAGGGTCCCTGTTTCGACTCGGAACATTTAAAGCAGAGTGTGTATCAAGTAATGAAAGAGGCATTATAAAAAGTAATAATAAATAAATAAATAAATAACATAAAATAAAAAATCCTTAATGTCTATTGGTGGTCACATTTCGCTTCAGTTCTTTTTTTTTCTGTTTCTTCGAAGTATACATTCTTGATATTCTCTCACTGAAGAGCCAAAAAGTTACGACCTCTGCCAATCGCGAAACTGAACACCGCCTGGTAAAATTGCGGACAACGTGTCAGAATAACGAAAGCAGCGGAAGAGAGACGACGTAGAATCATGTTATCGACGATAGGGGTTGCAAATGTGGAAATACATTTGTATAAGAGATTTTGACATAGGGTAGATTTATGACACGTATCCGCAATTGCGAAGACTTCCCCGACTGCAGCGGCATTAGGTACGACGATATTACCTGTTGGTGACAGACAAAAATTTGGGCCGGACCTGGATTTTGAGCGGGTGTCGTGAGCGGTTGGCTTAACCACTTCGGCTACCTGAACACGGTTCCAGGACCGACACAAACTTCGACTCCGTCGCTCGCAGCTTTACTTGGATTCCCGCCATAGGATTTCAAGAAAACAAACGTATTCAACGTTGTTATTACCATCATCATTTTGTTCGTCGACGCTTGTAATACTTTTATCAACGCCTGAAGAAACAGGCATTGAAATTTGCCACCGATAGGTAAAATCTTCGTACCTAATGCAGCAGGAGTCAGAAAGGTTCCGCCGCTCCGAATAAACTCCA
This sequence comes from Schistocerca piceifrons, assembly GCF_021461385.2. Lineage (NCBI taxonomy): Eukaryota > Metazoa > Arthropoda > Insecta > Orthoptera > Acrididae > Schistocerca > Schistocerca piceifrons. The sequence goes on along the minus strand of NC_060140.1, from coordinate 602,401,797 downwards.
TAAATTTAATGCAGCTACAGGATCGTCACAAATGCCTGTTTCTTTATACATTGATAAGAAAAAAAGGCAGATTGTGTGGGCCTGCGTCTCGGAACGAGCAACTCAGAAATGGCGGAGTTGGCTAGCTTTACGTATACTACTTTCGACAGTATTTATGGAAAGTGTAAACACGTGAAGGCGACATGGTTTTGGACACACATGCCTAGTCAGATAATGTAGAGGTAGGATTGTTGCCCACTCTGTAAATTAAGACAGACGCGATCAGCGGCAGATCTAACCATAATTTTTTATGCATGAATGAGTGTTTCGAAGCACACAGATCACAAGAACGGACCCACAAATTTACAGACCAATATCCTTAACGTCGGTATGCTGCAGATTTCTTGAACATATTCTCAGTTCGAATACAATAAATTTCAGTGAGAAGGGCAAGATTCTGTCCACGAATCGGCACGATTTTAAGAAGCATCGCTTGTGCGAAACTCAGCTTGCGCTTCTCTCACATGATATCCTACAAACTATGGATGAAAGGCAACATGTGAATTCCACATTCCTCCTGCCCCACTGCAGACTGTTAAAGAAAGTACGAGCACACAGAATAGATTCACAGGTACGTAAGTGGCTCGTAGGCTTCCTTAGTAACAGAATCCAGTTCTTTGTCCTCGACAGCGAGTGTTCATCAGAGAGAAGGCTATCGTCAGGAGTGACCCAGCGATTGTGACAGGGCCACTCTTATTTTTTGTGTACATAACTGATCTGACGCACAAGGTGACCAGCAATCTTCTGTTCACCACGACTGTGGTGTTTCCTTTGTCGGCGGGCAGGACGACGGTCTCTTTGCCTTCTCTGAGGGCTCGAGGTGCCGCTCTTCCTTCGCGTGAGATGTTGCTGGTGGTCGGTTTCGCTTTGGAGAGAATCCGACATGTTTACCTCCTGACTTCGTCGGCCTTGTCCTCGGTTAAACTCCGGACCGCCTGTTCCACTGTGGACATGATCTCAATGGAGGGGAGGTGAGCTGGCGTCAGTGCAAAGTTGAGTCCTTTTTCGAGTATGGGAGTGGCGTCGTCCAATAACTTCCCCGTGAGGTTAACCACGGTCCGTTTCATCGGCTGTGTCTCTTCTTGTTGTCTGCCTGGTAGCCTTGCAAACTTGTCAATCTGTTTGTTAGTGGATTTCAGGTGTGTCCAGTCAGCCTGGGCCCATGGAACTGATCATCTTAGAACATCTAAATTCCATCCACGATAATATACGGTGCACCATGGAAATCGAGACGGAAGGGAAATTAGCCTTTCTTGATGTACTTGTAGAGCGGAGATCAAATGGCACACTGAGTTACAGCGTGTACCACAAGCCTACACATACGGACTTACATTTACATGCCTCGAGTTACCACCATTCTGCACAACTCAACGGGATGCTCAACACACTGGTTCACAGAGCATACTCGATATCGGACGAACAAAATATGCACAAAGAACTCAAACACTTAGAAAATGCACAGCAGTCGACAGATCCAGACAGCCCTCAGACGACGGAAACACAGCAGAAACCCAGATGAAGAACAGTCTAAAGATGAGGAACCAGGCCTTGCCTTTCTACAGTATGCAGGGAACGTGACGTCAAAAATTGGGAGACTTCTAAAACAACACAAAACTGACACGGTCTTCCGACCACCGTCCAAGATACGTGCCTTACAGGGACAGTGAAAGACGGATTTGGCCTCAATAAAGCGGGGGTTAATAATATTCCATGTGGTTGAGGCAAATGCTACACCAGTCAAACAATCCGAACAGTCGAAGACCGCTGCAAAGAACACCAACGCCACACGCACCTAGGCCAGCCCAAGAAATCGGCACTGGCAGTACACTGCTTGGAAACTGGACACAACACGAAACACGAAGAGACCAAGATTCTGGCCCCTACCAGCTTCTACTGGGACAGCATCTTCAAGTTGGCCATTGAAATTCGCGTAACGGACCATCGCATAAACCGAGACACAGGTTTTCAACACAGTAAGGCATGGAAACCTTTACTTAGCTTCATCAAAGAGTGACGCCTCAAGCAGACATAAGATCCTTCCACGACGGCCGCCGGGGACGCTCCACGGGATTCTGCATTTTCCACCACCCCCACCACCCGGCGCGACGCCGGGGACGGAGCGGACCCGGGTCGCCGCCCGCAAACGGATTGTCGGCGGCCGCAATCGAAGGTCGGCCTTCGCAATCGGAATGTCGAAGGCCGTAATCGGACCGTCTGCGGAGGGAATCGAAGTCCGACTGACGGACATAAATAACACCGACAATGAGCAGACAGACCATTCCATCAGAATCACCTGATGATGGTGGAAAGGTTATTCGCCGAAATATCGTGGGACTTCAACGATCGCATCCGGCTGGACACCCGAGAGCCCTGGAAACAGAAACTAGAAAAATGCAAGTTAATGCGGATGAGTAGGAAAATCAAACCTGTAATGTTCGACTAAAGCATTAGGTGTGCTGCTTGATACAGTCACGTCGATTAAATGTCTAGGCGTAACGCTGCAAAACAGTATGAAATTGAATGACTAGTGAAGATTGCAGTACGAAGGCGAGTGGTTGATCTCGGTTAATTCGGAGGATCTTAAGGAAGTGCAGATCATCTGTAAAGGAAGCCGCGTATAGGACAATAGTGCGACCCACTACTCGAGCGTTTGGAATCCGCACCAAGTCGGATTCAAGGGACACATCGAAGCAGTTCAGAGGCGGGCTGTTAGATTTGTTAGTGAGAGGTTCTAACAACACGCAGTTATTGAGATGCTTCGGGAACTCGAATGGGAACAACTTGACGGAAGGCAACTTTCTTTTCGAGGAACACTTTTAGGGAAATTTAGAGCTGACTGCAAAACGATTCTACTGCCTCCAACGTACATTTTGCGTAAGGTTCACGAATGTAAGGGAAATTAGGGCTCGTACGAAGGCATATAGACAGTTGTTTTTCCTTTGCTCTCTTTGCGAGTAGAACAGTAAAGGTAGTAGTCATACAAGGTACCCTCCACCACGAACCGAACGGTAGCTTGCGAAATATGTATGTAGATGTAAATATTGTTGAACACGGCGCTCCATAGCAGACGACGACCACTATGCCTTTTACTGCTGACTCAGCGACATTGCCATTTGTGATTCCAGTGGGCACGGGATCACCGAGACTGGACCGTGGATCAGTGGAAATGTGTCGCCTGCTCGAGTGAATCACCTGCTTTGTAACACAAGATCGATCATAGTGTCCGGATACGTCGTCATCCAGACGAACGGGTGCTGAAAATATGAACCGCTCGAAGGACGCAACCCTCTGCGGGCGGTATTAAGCTACAGGGGACGTTCAGGGCTTCCACTACGATTGCGATGATATCTTAGAGCTGGATAACTGTCCGTGCAACTCGCCCAAAATCGTGCTACAGCACTGAGGAGCGTGAAAGGGAACTCGTTTTTGTCTTGTCTACAAATTCTCCCGATCTCAAACCGATGGAATACATCTGAGATGCTGTCGGGGGCCAGATCCGCGAGCGCAAACCACCAAGTAAGGTTCAAATGGCTCTGAGCACTATGCGACTTAGCATCTGAGGTCATCAGTCCCATAGACTTAGAACTACTTAAACCTAACTAACCTAAGGACATCACACACATCCATGTCCGAGGCAGGATTCGAACCTACGATCGTAGCAGCAGCGCGGTTCCGTACTGAAGCGCCTAGAACCGCTCGGTCACAGCGGCCGGCAAATCACCAGGTATTGCATGACGTATGCGTAAACTCCACATGCCTCTGGAAAACTGTCAAGGAATTGTCGAATACATGCCATGCAGAAACGCTGCCATATTGCGTATTGCATTCCAAAGGTGTAGTAACACACTGTTCGACAGGCTGTTGTAAAATTATGCTCATCGGTCTATCTACATAATGCGGTACACGCTTCTTTGAAACGCAATTTTTTTAACCGTCATTGAGACTTTATTGGTCAACGGCCTTGCCGCAGTGGTAACACCGTTTCCCGTCAGATCATCGAAGTTAAGCGCTGTCGGGCTGGGCTACCACTTGGATGGGTGACCATCGGGTCTGTCGAGCGCTGTTGGCAAGCATGGTGCACTCAGCCCTTGTGAGGCAAAGTGAGGAGCTACTTGATTGAGAAGTAGCGGCTCCAGCCTCGTAAACTGACATACGGCCGGGAAGAGCGTTGTGCTGACCACGTGCCCCTCCATATCCGCATCAAGTAACGCTTGTGGGTTGAGGATGACACGGCGGCCAGTCGGTACCGTTGGGTGTTCTGTTCCAAGGCCTGTTTGGACGGAGTTTAGGAGAGGCTTTATTAACCTCATTAAATGTACTAAATTTGAACATTTTCCTACGATAGAATTGGAATTACAGTTAACTACAGAAAAGATGTGTTAGATAAAAAATCCAGAAATACCAGTATTATATACTCGTTTGGACTAAAGGAGCTTTTTCTGTTACTTACCTGTTCTTTGACCTCTGACAGTGCTTTGTATAAACCAGAAAAACCAAGTTCCGAGTGCACGTCAGGTTGCACTTCACCTCATAACTGGATGGGGAGTTAGTTCACAATCAGAGCAAGACATAACCTGCCATGTCAAATAGGACCCTCATATCAAATAGGACCCTCACTCCAACCCTAGCGTTGAGGACAGAAAATGCTCAAGAAGAATCTCACAATTCAGAAGAATGCACTGCAGAGAAAGATTACGTCACTGAATCTTCCGGCAAAACTTCGGACACTGTTGCAGCAGTGGATCTATCGACAATGTCTCGGGGATCGTAACTGTGGCACAGGGTCTGCTACCCTGCGAGCGTTAGACTACGTGGGGAAAACACTTGCCGACTTCTTCGGAATCAGTAAGGCCGAAGTACCAGCCCGATCTTGACCAGTACACAACGATGGTCCGAGAGAAAGAGGAAGAGAAGAAACGGCAAGACCTGGAAATGGGTTGATGGTCAGGGAGCGGTTCGAAAGACATTCTGGAGAAGAGAGAAAACATGCAAATAGCGTCACTACCATTGACATGTGGTAACCATGGCAATGGCACGACCACACAAAACTGTATTTCTGGATCGGAAGTGCTGGAGAAATACTGATGCTCTGTTTCTGCACAAACATCCAATAATTTCCTGGACCGAGAGGGCATCTGACGGATTTGGCATAATGAGTTGGGAGGATTTCCATAACAACCAGGTGTACTTTATTGAAGAGAATATGGAATTTACAACACTTCTTCTGATTAACTGCAAAAATAACTTTTCTGGTTACCGTTAACATTTGCAATGATTAGGTTATGTGCGTAAAAAGTTCCTTTTTAATGTTAACGTAAGTTGAAGTGGACATGCAGTCTAACAGAGGGAAAGTCATTATTAAATCAGCCCAATGTGTAGTTTACACGTTGACAGGAAGCACTGCCAACATAAGAAATGACATGAATCCAAGAGCTGTGGATTAGTTTAGTTTGGTGTCTAACCCTGAACTGAGGATGTTGTATTATGTTTATATGATCATGTATTTACCTTAGGTTTGGCATTAAATTTATTATCTTTATACCTCAGACTAATTGTCTTCGTTATGGTTTATACCTGCCACTTTTAAAATTTAGAGAAAGATAGCGAAGTCACCTGAAAATACAAAACGTTTTTCTCAGTTTCATGTGATTTGCTTTATAAATTAACTGGTACAGCTGCATGTGTTTCAGTTTTTTAGTTATAAACCTCTAGAATTTATTCTCACACATAATTTAACTGTAAATGTGATACGAAATTCCCTTGGGTTTATACCCGTTTTTATTTCGTTTATTCGAAATACTTCTTTCGAAAATTTCAGTCTCTAATTGTTATTCGTCAGGATACGTCCGGCATTCTTTTTCGTCTTCATACTATTGTTACGTCTTAGAAAGAATGAACTAGTATTAGATGTTATGTTCAACCACTAAAATACGTGTGATCTTTGTTAATATTCTGTGCGCTTGATGTGTAGAATTTTTTTATGATGATATTGTTATTTTGTTATGATATAATTACTTCATGAATATCTTCTAGTGGTGTCACCTTTCAAACATTTATTCATAACTCAGCTTTTATTGCAAATAGCAATTAGCCAAGTCCGTAGTAGAATAAGAATCAAGGATATTTAAATGACGTGGATGGCTGTACGGCTGTTTCAGTGGTTAGCACACTGCACTCGCATCCGGTTATAATCGGTTCTTCCAAATTTAAGTTTTCCGTCATTTCTCTAAATCATCCCAGGCAAATGACCGGATATTTCCTTTCGAAGGGCACAATCGATTTCCTTCCCCACCCTTGACAAAATCTGAGCTTGTGCTCCATCTCTAATGACCTCGATGTCGACGGGTCGTTAAACATTAATCTTCCTTCCTTCCTGTTTCCTGTATAACGATGCTAAATCCCATTAAAGAAACAAAACAATAAAAACTGTTACGTCTCAACTGAACCGCAGGAAGTTGCACTGCGTCCCGATTACGCCTTTCAGACATCCAATACGCTCTCGTGAACGGATTCCGTTTATGTGTGTCGATCGGTTGTTTCAAGGTTTTGTTTTACAAAATGTCATTCCATTATTCATAAGCTCTCCTAAAACATGGTTAATGCCGCGCGGGGTAGCCGCGTGGTCTAGGGCGTCTTGTCACGGTTCACGCGGCTTCCCCGGCGGAGGTTCGAGTCCTCCCTCGGGCAAGGGTGTGTGTATTGTCCTTAGCGTAAGTTAGTTTAATTAGTGTGTAAGCCTAGGGACCGATGGCCTCAGTAGTTTGGTCCCCAAAAAATTTTCCATGGCTAATCATGTTTTGCACGGTCTGTTCTTTCCAGAGAACTGAATGTATCGCTTCCATCAGCCTCCAAGTCTCCGATCACAGTTGCAGCACCGGAGAACTTCCATGTACTGGTAGCTCGACAAGTTCCACAGGAATGTAAAATGACAGCTGCAGCCCACTATCGCACCTGGCCGGTACAAAACATGCCCAAGCAATGCCTGCTGCATTCCTGGGCGGGGCTTCAAAGCAGACGTCAGTCTGCGCTCCGTACAACATGATAAACTTCGCTAGCAAGCCCGCCTGCAATGGGAATGTTAATTCCACGCTTCGTTATGTTTCCATTTGGTGTTGCATACATATTCAAACTTTTGGGAGACATTAGAAAATAAATATTTATAATGTGGCTATAAACCACAAAACCGGTAGTGCGTTAAAGAAATTGTTTGAAGTTACTGCTGTTTGCCAAGTTCTTGCTATGAAATGTACTACGACAGCTGGGGTTGCCCCGACCACCGAGTCGTTTTGTAGTAATAGTTTTATCACACTCCCTTGTGGTAATGCTGAATTTACATTTACACTTGTCGATTTTGTTCCTTTAAGAACGACGTTTTGAGTTCTGTCTGCAAGGAAGTCTCAAATCCAGTGGCAAATGTGGTCTGATCGTTCCGAAGCTCGTATTTTCTTCACTAAACGGCAGTGCTGGATGGAGTCAAATCATGTCCACATAGACATCGTAATAAAAATAGTGTGTACAATGATACTTATAACTGAGGAATCTTGACATATTTGCGGCGGCGTCCGCAGGGCGAGGCAGCATGCAGAAGTTAGTACCTCAAGGCAGCACCACTAGCCAAGAGAAATACGACCCCGTAACGAATTTTTGATGTCATACTAGTCGGGTCGTCCGCCACACTTCGCTAGCGCTCGGCTTTGTGCATGAGTCACGGGAAATTAATATGTGACCGAGAAGGTACCCACTTAAAGGTCTTAACATTGTTGTGTACTGTCGAGAGTTTGCATGCATTTAAACTCGCCGCCAAGAATTGTTAAACTCGTCTGAAGTAGTTACTCGCTCCCAGCCGGAGACGGCTGCTGACACTCGTAAGAACTGCGGTGTCACGTGTCTTTCTCGTGGTTCTCGAAATAAGGACAATCGCTGCCAAACGCCGCAACGAATCGGAGGCATCGACGTAGACATGCCCCTAGCCACTACCGCAGCTGTGAAGCTATAATGTTAGAACGCAGGGCCGCTCTGTCCATTCTCTCTATGAAATCAGCGATCTATTATAAACATTACTTGCGACAGTATCGCCTTAGTACAGATCCGGCTGAACTTTAAATCCAGTTAAACACTATTGTACTCTAATGTGAAGCTATCATCGTGTAATGAAGTGCTGAATCCTACAAGTTTCAGTAAATTACTAATAACTTATGTGTATCCCGCAGTATCCGTTCGTCCTCCTCCTGAACTAGCCTTGCTTCAGTACGCCATAATATCATTTACAGACGAAATAGAATACAAAAAAAGAGAACTCAGCAGAGATTGTAAAGCATACAGTTGGAGATGACAGTGTTTTGGCAACAACATACAGAACACCAACTATCATATACACACATTACAGTCTCGTAGAAAATAAAGAAAAAGGTTTTGTAAATTTGAGGGTCTTCACGACAGAATAATACAGGAATACTATTGGAAGGGGAACCTTCAAATTCACAAGGTGTTGCAGTAAGCGATTTTGCTGCGGTTCGAAGAAACTGAAGGAAAACAACAAGTAGTTCACATCTCTTTATTATCTCTGGCAGTCGTAGAAAGGCTTATCCTTGATGCATACGTGATATAAGTCAAAATGGGTTGAATCATGGTTGATACGCATTCGTTCAAAGGTATTAAATGGTTCAAATGGCTCTAAGCACTATGGGACAACATTTTTGGTCATCAGTCCCCTAGAACTTAGAACTACTTAAACCTAACCTAAAGACAACACAAACATCCATGCATAGGCAGGATTCGAACCTGCGACCGTAGCGGTCGCACGGTTCGAAGCTGAAGAGCCTTGAACCGCTCGGCCACATCGGCCGGCACAAAGATATTAGCTAAGGGCATAAGTTCGTAGCGTATTTGTTTTGCATGTTGGTATTCCGGATGGTACGGGGTTATTTATCCATTGCCGTTTTTTATCTGTAGTTCGCTGTTGCTATCTGAGTTTAGGTAGTGTCATTTTGTCATTTGGAGATAGTGAGTAAAGCTGTGGACGGTAGAAAATGGAGTCCCGAGTGGAGAAATCGTAACATTTCCGACATATTCTTCAAATGGGTCAAATGGCTCTAAGCACTTTGGGGCTTAACATCTGAGGTCATCAGTCCACTAGACTTAGAACTACTTAAACCTAACTAAACTAAGGACATCATACACATCCATGCCCGAGGCAGGATTCAAACCTGCGCGGTTCCGGACTGAAGCGCCTAGAACCATTCGGTCACGGCGGTCGGCGACATATTCTTCTGTTTGACTTCAGTAGAAGGGTGACAGCAGCGGAGGCAGCCGGAAACATTTGTGCCAGGTACGGAAATAATGCAACTGGACAGAGCACGGCAAGAAAATGGTTTTCTCGTATTTAGGAGGATCGTTTTGATACTAGTGATTCTCCACGTTCAGGAGACAGGAAGACCTTCGGGGTTTGATGAAGATTAATCCACAATGATTCACGTCAGTACACTCGAGAACTGGCAAAGTGATTAACTGTCGTCATTTCACCATCGTGCGACATTTACACGCAACGGGGAAGGTTCAACAATCGGGACTATGCGAGCTGCATGTTCTAAGCCAAAATCAGAAGGTGGCAATATGTGTATCCTGCTCGCTCGTCATTAAATGATTCAAATGGCTCTGAGCACTATGGGATTTAACATCTGAGGTCATCAGTCCCCTTGAAATTGGAACTACTTAAACCTAACTAACCTAAGGACATCACACACATCTAGGCCCGAGGCAGGACTCGAACCTGCGACCGTAGCGGTCGCGCAGTTCCAGACTGAAGCGCCTAGAAGCGCTCGGTCACAGCGGCCGGCTGCTCATCATCAATTGGCTGTATCATTACTGGTGACGATAAATGGTGTCTTTATACTAACACAAGAAAAGAAAGGAATGGTTGAACCCAAATAAAGCAGCGCATCCACAAAAGATAATGTTACGCATCTGGTGCAAAAGCGACGGTGTGTTGTACTACGAATTGCTTCCCCGATGTGTAACCATCACTGCTGACATTTATTGTCAACAACTGAGACGTCTTGCAGACGCAGTCCATGGTCAATGACTAGAAAGACAGCGTGAAGTGATGCTACTCCACGATAACGTCAGCCCGCATACTGCTAGACTGACAAAAAACATTATGCACGAGTTGGATTGGGAAGCCATTCTGTACCCACCGTATTTACCTGATCCTGCGTCCTCAGATTTCCGCCCATTCCGCTTTCTATCGAACAATCTTCAAGGAACTTCTTTTCCACGTGAAAATGCGAAACGAACATGGCTCGATGAGTTGTTCGGCTCAAAACCACGTGATTTCTACAGTCTTGGAATCGAGAAGTTACCTCAGCGTTGGCAGACTGTTGTAAATGACTAAAGTCTGCCGGCCTCGGTGGCCGAGCGGTTCTAGGCGCTTCAGTAGGGACCCGCGCGACTACTACGGTCGCAGGTTCGAATCCTGCTTCGGGCGTGGATGTGTGTGATGTCCTTAGGTTAGTTAGGTTTAAGTAGTTCTAAGTTGTAGGGGACTGTTGACCTCAGATGTTAAGTCCCTTAGTGCTCAGAGCCATTTTTGACTAAAGTCTCTGTTTTGTGTATCTGTTGTGTTTATTAAACTAACGGAAAACGCTACGAATTTATGTACCAGCTCAACAGTCATCAGGTATAGTACTAGGGCATATATAACAACTCAAATACCGCACTGATAATAGCTAGTAACTAGCCGAAATCTGGATCCGCTTTAATAAAACTAGAACCGGAACGACAACTGATTGATGCTATCATTTTTAAAGTTTTCAGCTTGTTTTCGCCTGAAATTTTCGCAAATAACGCATGCTTCTAATGAATGGTAGGATCGCAGCGCAAAATGCATCTTTGTGGCAGACTTAAAGGTGCAAATCCTCGCCCATTGGCGTAACGTGGATTGGTTGAGATAGACGTGCGAGACAAGCACGCCAAGCTCATTGTAACTGGCAGAGCTCTTCTTTCGCCGCACGGTCTATAGTGACAGTACGAAAGGGACGTGGCTCGTGATTCACGGCTGTGAACAGCGTAACGTTTGCAGACAATACGATACGCTACAACAAGCTACGTGCAGCGTTTTGGGAAAACTGTCGGCAGTTTTTCCGGGATTGGTGGCTGCGCTGCTGCAGCAGCTTTCGTAACAGTGTCGCGATGGAGAGCCGAGGCGATCCGAAAAGTGCGAGGCGCGCTTACGCAACGCCCCCACCGTCGCCCCCCGAAATTAAAACAGCCCGCGGGGGTTGCGTAAGGCGGCGGCGTGCGGCGTGTGCCCGCGCGTGTGCAGTGCGCTCGCGAACGTCCTTCACGGCGCGAAATTCCTTGCCCGCGGCCTGCGGTGGATGCCGGCCGCTAGAAAGCTGGCCGCCCCGCCCCGCTCGGCCGGCAGGCTGTTTACACGCTACGCGGAAACCGGCGAGCCTAACCCTGCACCGGGCCACGCTCAGCTGCGTCTAGGCACCTCACCTCCTCCGTGAAAGAGGGTCGGGAAGAAGACAGCGTGACGTATCACGAGCGTCAGATTCTATATGCAGCTCGTGAGCGACGTGCGCCACTTGCGATACAACTCGTGGTGGTGAAGTCAAATAGGAGAGCGTGCTGAAAACCAACGCTTCCGAACTTTTTATTCTGTTCTTAACATCAGTTGAGGTATTACATGCCATGCGTGTTACTCGGTCGACCTTCCCGCTTCGCTCACGCAAGTTGCAGCCATCAGCCGCTAGATTGCTCTGAATTGTAGCGTGTATCATGGCGGCGTGAAACGTAAAGCCCTCGTCACAAGGGACGATTTAGCTAACATTGACGTGGCGCTCTGTTAGTTTCGTGACGTTACTAACTGTTATTTCACGCTGAGGGCCCATTCCGTCTCGTGAAACACAAAACAAATTCTGCAGTATTTCGGCAGCGTCCCACGTAAAGTGGAACCAATAGGAAGCAAGAACACTTCTTACGTCACAAGCGGAAAGCACGACGCCATAGGGTATTTGTCGTGTTTAGCAGAAGCCTATATTCTGTGAGTTTTATTTTATACGTTATATCACGTTAATATATGCTGTTTCTAAGCACCCGAACATTGAATGTCTAGAGATCGAATCGTTACTGGTACGATTTGTTGCAATAAAATGACGGGAAATGTCACATTGGTGCTTAAAGAGTTTTCTCATTTTTAGTTTCGCATTATAACTCGCGCATTTTAGTAGTAAGCAGTTTTAAGGCAACAACTCGTTGAGGGTTTATGAAAAGGTGTCGTTCTTCTTTGTGTTAGTTATAATTAAAAGTCGGTTAATAATACTAAAGCCTTTAGACGGCTGTAACATAAAATACGAGTTCGCTAATTTCACAGTTACAGCATAGTGTAGTTGACTTAGGTGCCACAGAATGGAGTTGAGGGTGGACAGCTACAGGGCTCGCTTCCTGCTGTTTACAGTTTCTTTTCTTCACCTTCCTGTTTTCAAAAAGTTTGTGGGACTTCCCTATGAAATAAATAAAAATAAAACTTCAGCTGTCGGGAGAGATTTTGTTCGATTTGGTGAACTTTAATAAACTAATGTCCTTACTCAGTACACATGTACCTTTCATTTTTTGTCTTATTGCACGTTCACAGATATTGAGTTTTTATTTATGTATACCATAGACAGAACAACATGGGCAGGAAAGTCAATGTGGCTTTTAATCGAGCTAAGGTAGGAATCCTGCTCGCGTCCATTTTCGTGAACAAACTTACGGTTTGCGAACCAAATAAAGCCGACAACTGCCGCTGAAGGACGCTGAGAGCGCTATCGCGTTAACCAGATCATGCCGTGTGCGGGCGGCGCTGTGTCTCGTGAAGTTTGCGTACACGTCAACGTTACCTGTTTCGTTCCGTGTGCCGAGGGCTGAACTATGTCGTTGCGCGAGAAAGAGCGAGCTGTAATCGACTTTCGAACTGCAAATGACGTTCTGTAGGATGGTGACTGTGTCGACATCAGTAATGGGAGACGTTGGGTTATTCGTGCTCATAATGAAGGGAACGCTAGTGCTAACCTCAACGTGTGTGACAGAGCTCGGAGTGGATGACCGAGTACGGCCACCGACGAGACTCATCACAATCGGACTGATGAACTCATGAAATAAAATCGTCTATAACACAGAGACAGTTGTCAGATAAGTGCGGCATATCACGAGAGCATGTACAGATCATCGTTGCAGAATTGCGGCACAGAAAACTGTGTGCGTGATGGGTCTTGATTTTCACAAGTGAGTCATCAACCCGATTCTGACGAGTCTCGTCGGTTGTCGTACACGGTCGTCCAGTTCGAACTCTGCCGCACACGCTGAGCTTAGCACTCCCGTTTCCTTCAGTACGAACACGAATACCCATCGTTGCGCGTTAATGAGGTCGATACAATCGTCACGGGACGCAGCTTTCATTCTTCTATGGATTTCAATTGGAGACACGTTTTCTGAGGTTAGAAACTCTATTACAGCACGCTGTTTTTCAAGCACCGACGTAATTACGTTAAACACCACCATATAATACGCTACAGTTCGAAGCCCACTATCGGAAGTGGGTTTCAATTCGCGCCAGCGATTTTTCAATGCCGATAGAGTAATATGCATGAGATATAATACCTCAACCGACATTGAGATCAGAATAAAAAAATCGGAGGTATTGCTCTTCAGCATGCCTTCGTACATCCACCAATTCGGATACAGAACTTCGGATCATTGTAACTGGCTGGTGTGAAGTGCATAGTTTTGCCTATAAAATGTACTCTTGAAATTCCTATTTTCCCGGTTTGCTGAAAACTGACGCCAGTTATCTTCGCTACGCGTTTATCCGTTACTGAACATAAATGTAAGATATTCATCATTTGGATTTGCAGCTCCTTGTGTTTACCGTGTTTGCAAGTAAAATTTTTGGATGTAAGGTCCGCCAGTTGTGCAAAACACAGTTTTCTTCCAGTTCCCAAACATGTTTCAGCATCTCTGTGCCATCATCTTTAGGTTTCTGTTGTATTTAATCTGTACTGTGATCATTTTTACTAAATGATTACAACATTATGTGGATATTTAGCTCAAACAACAATTCGTTTCTTTTTTTAATACATTTTCAGTCGGTCCGCATGATTTTTCAGGACCATTTGTGTATTATTTATTACAGGTAGCTTGTAATCTCCAACCAAACGATTTTGATAAGAAATTTTTTTTGTAGTTAACCTATCATTTTATGCCCCAAACGTAATTTAGTTTGTCGCGATATTTCGCACCTATATTCGTTTTTACTTACGTTTTTGTGTGGCAAGTCCTATTATCCTCATCATCATGGTGAGGTATTGTGAAGTACACGTAAATATAACACATATTTTCACAAATAAGGTCGTAAAAGCACTTTGCACTTCATCAAAACACACTGTAATTGTGGTGGTTGTGTGCCCCAGCCCCGTCAGTGTGTTTTGGTCAGACACTTTGTCATTGGTTCAGTGATTTAAGATTTTGGTAGCAGCACTACTCTGCCCTTTAGGAAATAAAGTTGCTAGGTATTCTGGAAATCAAATAATGTAATTCTATCGGTGCTGTGCGTGGCTCATATTCTCCACAGAAGATGAATCGCAGGTTCTAAAGTCAAGGCTTGTGTATACTGCACTACGCATCTGAAAGAACCGTTATTGTCCGTCACGTTCCTAACCTAATGCTGTAATCGCAGAGAAATGCGTACAAAGATTACTTGCTATTCACCAAATATATTCACTTGTCTAAATAAAATGCAAAAATTTAAAGCCTTCCAATGAAAATTTCCTCTCTCTGTTCCATTAGTTGTCTCAGAGTAGTTACTTTGCTGCGGTCTGACGTCAGTCATCCCACCGTTTGTAGCGCCTGTTCAGTTCCTCAGACAGGGCTGTTACGTTATCTCGTAGTTAGATAAATCGCGCAGATCACTGCACAACATCAACGCTGTATATTTCCAGCATTTTCTCTAAAGAATAATTCTCCTATTCGTTGACAAGAGTAGCCTGTTCCTTGTCAAACTTAGAAACATTTTTCTAGTGAATCTTTTTTCCTTGGCTTTCCTGTAATTCCTGTGACTTAGGCCGTAAAAGTAATATGCATTAAGTCAGTTGGATGCCTATAAGTAATCATTACCTCCGAGTAACTTATCGACGATCGTTTAGCAACCTTGTTCGGTATAACAGAAAATTGAAGCTGAAATACCTAGGCAATCGTACTAAAAATACTATATTTTATATTATTTAACACTTGTTATAGACTTCAACAGATTTTTCTAGTCGGTTAAAACACCCATTATTAGCCGGCCGCGGTGGTCGTGCGGTTCTAGGCGCTGCAGTCCGGAACCGCGGGACTGCTACGGTCGCAGGTTCGACCTGCCTCGGGCATAGATGTATGTGATGTCCTTAGGTTAGTTAGGTTTAAGTAGTTCTAAGTTCTAGGGGACTGATGACCTAAGATGTTAAGTCTCATAGTGCTTAGAGCCATTTGAACCATTTGAACACCCATTATGATACTTCGGGCAGAAAATTTTAGAAGTTGCGAGTAATATAATATTCTTCTAAGCATAGTAAACAACGGTGCATTCATTTGCAACTATTAAAAATGAATGAGATAACGAACTTAATTAAAGTTCATATCAAAATCGAATATATTTATCCTGCGGGAGTGACATGAAGTTGTAAGGGTAGTAAACTTGTATCCATTTGTATTTCATTCCACAAAGGGTAGCAACAAAGAAATGTATGGCAAACTCAGTTTTGTTAACTTTGCTGTAAACAGCTCACAGTTTTTATTTCACTGCGTAGCATTGTCGACTCGTATCCATTACGTCCATAGGCATGCGCAATACCAGCATACGTTATCTTCGCCCGCTGCGTGTTTCGTCATCCATGCGGGTAATACGCAATAGTTAGAGTTGGTCGAAAGTCTCCAGTTTGGAAGCAGTGATGTAGATGCCTTAATACTTGATTTAAAAATATCCATGTACAAATATTAACAACTTCCATGAAAAACTCAATAGTTATAACTACAGGACTCTTATTGACTGGAAAATAACTGCTATCAACACCATCCCATTTAAACTGATTAAGGACAACTCAGTGTAACATCATATAATTTCGAAACCTAACTGAAAACCTTGTTCGCTTCTTAGAGTACGTCTTGGAGACACTTACGCAGAAAGAAAAGCTTCATTTCCATTCCCCCACGATTTATGATTCAACACAGTGGTGAAGCAATATGAGAAGCGCTATTACCATTCCAATTTCAGATACTGAGAACGTAACTCACGGTTGTAACTACCTATTCTCAGGCTCGCACGTGTAGCGAAGAGGCGGACTTGTGTTATGTAATATATTTCACGACTAAAGTTTGTGTTTCACTAAACGTCGTTGTACCACCGATAAAGATTGTCCCTTATGCATAGTTGTCGGGACAATGTCTTTCTTTCCTTTCTGACATTTGTTGCAATATCCGTTATGTGAAACCAGATACACAGATATTAAAAAATAGATTCTGCCTAAAATTCCATTTTCATAGACACTGCCCATTAAGCTCCATCAGCACTTCGAAAGTTACCCGCCCTAAATGCCTCTCCTAAGCAAAGCGACAAAAGTACACATAGTAAGTATATCTCCAACTCAGTTACAATACCTCCCGTTCAGTGCGCCTTCTCATGTACAGCTTTTTTAAATTTATTGGCTTTTTTGACGTGTCCATACAGCCATCTCAACACTGTGAATGTTATATTACGGTTTGTTTTGACAAGAAGGAACGTATTTCAGTTGTTTATTACAGACAAACTATGGACGATAGAAACACATTGCGCACTGGGCAGGGAAGATTCAAAGTTTTATGTTCTCACAGACGTTCAACATTAGCACTATCAAATACTCAACAAGAATATCATGGGCTGCTCGATACACATCGAAATGGCAGTCCATTTCATTCCACAAATGTATCAGCAGGTCCCTGTTTAATGAATCGACAGCTTCAACAGTTCGATTTCCCAGCTCTTGAACAGTAGCTACCATTGGCGGAATAAAGGCTTTGTCATTTATGCAACGTTACAGGAGAAAATCGCAAGTTGTGAGGACTGATGGCCCCGAGAGGGCAAAGGCAATGAAAAAGATCTTGTTGTCCACCTCTTTCAATTCAACTTTGCGGTATGGTGTTATTGAGATAACGCCACACCTCAAGGTGGAAGTGACGCGGGGTGCCATCATACATAAAAACGAAATCATTGGGATATTCATGAAGTTGAGGAAACGACCATTATTGCAGCATGTCCAGGTATGACATCCTTGTCATAGTTTCCTCCGCAAACAAGAAAGATCCATAAACTTCGTGAACAGAAATTGCACAAAACATGTTCAGTTTCAGTGAGTCTCCTTCACGTTCGACAACAATGCCAGGATTTCGAGACCCCCAAAGTTTTACTTTATGGCTGTTTGCTTTACCCTATTGAAGAAACGTCTATTCATCGGCAAACATGAGTCTTTCGGAAAAAGTGTCCTCCGCAATATTCTGGAGACATGGAACACAAAATTCGTACCTTCGGTAATGTTCACCGAGACGTAATCGTTGTAGTAACTGCAACTTGTACGACTTCCTCTACATGCGTTGTTTCAGAACACGGCACACCGTTGTTTGAGAAAGTTCAAGTTCCTGGCCTGTTAGTCTTGTAGATTTCCGACGGCTGTGTGTGAACGCATCTCGGATACGGTTGACATTTTCATGAGACATACGTGGTCGAATATTGCTCTTCCCTTTGCATATGCAACCGACTTCCAAGAATTTTGTGTGCGAGGCATAAATATATTTGTGAAGAGGCTCTTTTTACATCAATGACGGAATACGAGTTGCACTTCGCACAAATTCCGACGCGCATAACGTTTCCTCCATGATGTCTTCGCTAAGTTGCTGTAAACAAACAACTGTGCTGTGTCAAAACTTTGAACCTTCCTCTATCCAGAGACATGTGAAATGTGTTTCTATCTTTTATAGTCTGTCTGAAATAAGCAGTTGAAATCTATTCTTTATTTTTGAATCACCCGGTACATTAGTTGAAGTTTCACCCTGATACGAAGTTACACGAACTTAACAAAGCAGGACACGTTCCAAAATGAACAAATTTTACTTCCACTATATATCTTACACTGGCTGGCCCTACGGCGAAGAAGCAGCAGATTGTTTCTCGTCGCCTGTGCGACTTACTTCTTATTTTCTTAAGCTCCTCTTCATACAATGCCCAAACTTTTAGTAGATTGCGGAAGCTATCTTTTGTTGGACGACTACAGTTAAGGCACCTGACTAAAGTCTTGTGCTCAAGGAAACTGTGTCCGGTTTCGTGAGTCCAGTGATGCACAGGTCGCCAGCAGGTCCTTCAAAAAATTTAGGCTGCAAACAGTTTAAATATCGTGTCATATAAGCACTTATTGAGCAGAATAGATGTGTTTCTCAGTAGCAAGGAAGAACGAGTGGTCGTAGCTCTTAAGGTATGCACTTTAGAGCCCATGTTTACTGGTCATTTTTTCTTGTTTTGGTCCGTACGACCTCCCCCCAAAATATGGGAAGCAAAGAGCTTGCAGTACATGAGGCCCACCGTCAGATGTATGAGAACAATTTTCGCTTATAGCTTTCGACTCGGTCGTTTCTGGACCAGCATTCTTTACCTCAAATTGATACATTTACCCTTCTACATCATCCCTGAAAGTTCGTAACATCACGAAACCACACTATAGAGTTTTCGGGAGCGTAACGGAGGCCTATCAAGTTGAAGTCGAGAGCCATGGTTTGAGGCGTGATCGGTTGATCCAGTTGGTAGAATATTGTCTGCTAAAAGGAAAGTCATGCGCTGGAGCTGCATAATTTTAACCTGACGAGGACTGTTTCAGTGCACATTCTGCTCCACAGTTAATCATTCATTAGTAAGACTCAACTGGCTGCTCTCATTCAATTTTGTTGCCATGATCTCACCATTTCCTGTCTATCATTATCACTGCATCAACGTTACACGAACGCCACAAACAAAAAGAAAACAAAGGAATGAAAACAAAGGAAAGTAAGTTCACCCTCAAACACAATAACAAGAGCTTCACTTTCACTGCACGCTCTCAAGTACAGCAAGCCGATGTTAAGGGACCACCATTCGCTCTGACACTACGCTAGGAATCCTCTTGCAGCTTGTGAAATCGCCTGACTGAACGCAAAAATCTGCTTTGGCTTCTGAATTTGGGTTATTACCGTATTGCTGCTTCTAAAAACTTTGTTACTGCCTACTGCTATTCCTAGATTCTCTGGTTAAACTATCTTGCTCTGTTTTGGCTCTAGTCGTCTTCCTACATCTTCATGACAACTCTGCAGTGCACACATAAGTGTCTGGTAGAGGGTTCTTCGAAACACCTTCAGACTAATTCACTACCGTTCCATTCTCCAACAGCGCGTGGGAAATATAAACACTTAAATCTTTCTGTACGATCTCTGATTTATCTTATTTTATTTCGATGATCTATTTTTCCTCTGTAGGATGTGACAGTAAAATATTTCCACTTTCAGAGGAGAAGGTAGATGATCGAAATTTCGTGAAAAGATCTCGCCGTATCGAGAAACACCTTTGTTTTAATGATTGTCATCCAGATCCGCTTACCATATCCGTGACACTCTCCCCCCTATGTTCCTATAATACAAAACGAGCTCCCCTTGTTTCGACTTTTCCGATGTCTTCCGTCGATCCTATCTGGTAAGAATCCCTTATCGCGCAACAGTACTCTAGCAGAGTACTCTATCAAGCGTAGTGTAGGCTGTCTGTTTAGTAGACCTGTTGCATCTTATAACTGTTCTGCCAATAAAATGCAATCTCTGGTTTGTCCTCCCCACAACATTATCTATGTGATAGTTCAAATTTATATTGTTCACAACTATAATTTCTAGGTATCTCCTCATACTTTTCTTATTCAGAGACGGTTGCCACTTTTCGCACCATGCGGATATCGCGCTTAAGTCTTTTTGCAATTGGCTTTGATCTTCTAATGACTTTACTAGACGATAAATGACAGCACCATCTGCATAAAGTTTAAACGGACTGCTCAGATTGTATACTAAATGTTTTATGTACTTTACAAACCGCAGAGGCCATATATTCCTTGGGGAACGTCGGATATCACTTCCGTTTTACTCGACGACTTTCCGTCCATTACTACGTACTGTGACCTTTCTGACGGTAAAGTACGAATCCATCTGCACAACTGAAGCGATACTCTTTAGCCAAGTAATCTGATTAGAAGTCTCGTGTGAGGAACAGTGTCAAATGCCTTCTTTGACTCGGCACGGAACAGTTGTGAGCTATTTCGCTTATTGTACTTTACTGTGTTCCAGTTTGTGAACAAATCAGAGTATTCGTGAAGACAGTGTCGAATATTTATATTTCAGACTCGTTGCGACAAAAGTGAAAAATGAGAGACTACCGACACTACATCGTGGTACGCACGTCCATTTGACGGTATTGATGGAGGACAATGAGGTAATTCACAGATACGAGGCAACTGAGAAACAGGCGTGCAGTTGGCAGCACGGGAAAGAATGTAGTGAGGGTTTAGTCAAGTTCTTTCAGAAGGACTTGGAGGTCGCTGCGTCCAAATCGACGACAGCGGCGATTGCGCCAAAGATTTCAAACAGCAGACTAGTCCCAAGTCGTGAGCAAATCCTGACAGGCTGCTGTCGGCGGTCGCAGGAAGCATCCATCACGGCGGTGGCTCTACTTAATTACATGCCAGATCGCTATCGGCCTTCCACCCCGTTAATTACAACTCGTTACAGGCCCCTGCCAGTTTCCTCTTTATAACGACGGGATATGCGCAAATAAAGAGTCATGTATTCGCACCGGGCTACAACTGTCCTTCAGTTGGATACTTCGAGCTACCTGCAGTCTCTCTCGTTCGGAACGAGAACATGCGCTCTTAAATTAAATTAACGCCTGAGAGCAAAAAAGAAAAAGATAGAAACGAGAAAAAAAGAAGAAATATCAGTCAGACGCAGGTATACACTAACGAAAGTTAGCATTTTTCGTCACCACGTAGTTAGAAAGCCTTAAGAAAAAATCGGTGTGGCGTAAGGAAACAATTACAGGACCAGTATAATGGAATGAACAGTGTAATGAGCACCGATTACGGATCAGAGTAAACTGAAGAAAGGCTAAGGTAATAATGTGTAGCAGAACTGAAATTAGCGATGAACTTGACATCAAAATTGGGGACCACGTAGCAGAAGACGTGGAAGAATTCTGCTACCTCGGGAACAAAAATAACGTATGAAAGACGAAGACTGAACACTATCGGAAGCAGAAGAAGAAGCCTATTTGTAGCAATCATACCCATTATCTGAGAAAGAAACTTCTAAGAACGAACGTCTGGTGGTCAGCAATGGTCTTGAATCATGGACTGCGGGAGAATCGGTAAAGAAGGGAATAGAAGCGTTGGAGATGTGATGTTACAAAAGATTGGTAAAAGTTTAGTTGACTATCAGGTATGACATGAAGAAATCCTCCAGAGAATTGTCGAGGAAAGGAATGTGTGGAAGATACTAAGAAGAAGAAAGGACTAGATGATAGGACATCTGTTAACAGTTCAAGGAATAACTTCCATAGTACTATAGGGAGTAGTAGAGCACAAAAAACTGCAGGGGAAGACACACGTTGGGATACATACAATAAATAATTGAGGACTTTAGGCTTAAGGTTTACTCTGATATGAAGAGGTTCACACAGGAGAGAAAGTCATGGCGGCCCGCAGCAAACCAACCTCAGACACGTGACAAAAACATGAAGCACAGAATTAGCAATAACACGCAGCTAGGTGTAACTTGAGAATTAGTGCTTATTCTGCAGAGTCACTCTGTACTGCTAGAAAGTAAATCCATAAAACTAAAAATGTAATGCCTTAAGTTCCATTATTTTGTATTTGTCTACGTTCCTCGTGAAATTTTTGTGTCAAGAAGTTTGACCCCCTGAAAAACCACAAGTAAACACAAACAAAACGAAAATATGTATTTGACACACAAATTGGGCAGGCGAGTGAGAGGAGATTTTCTCTCACTCACCTGTCCAATTTGTGTGTCAAACAAAGGAAATACAAAGCGAAAGCAAGAAAGCAAATTAAGTTAGTTGGGTAGTTCAATAACTAACGAAAACAGAGATGCAAACGGTATCGAAAGAAGAATCGTTGCGACGAAACAAGCTAGCAGAAATAAAATTAATTTATTTATGTACTACATCATATAAACACATTTGTTTGCAATATTTTTAGTTACAATTCTGAAGTCTGAATTGCCTCAAAAAAGAAGAAGAAACAGAGATGTCAACATGGAGAAACGAGACAGAAACATCCCGAATCAACAGAAAATTAAATGCGCAAGTACTAAAAGAAATGAACGAATAACAAAATATTAGTTAGTGTTTGTCCGCCCTCGGTATCTGAGTGGTCAGCGCGACAGAATGTCACTCCCAAGGGCCCGGGTTCGATTCCCGGCTGCGTCGCAGATTTTCTCTGCTCAGGGACTGGGTGTTGTGTTGTCCTAATCATCATCATTTCATCGCCATCGACGAGCAACTCGCCGAAGTGGCGTCAGATCGAAAGACTTGCACCCGGCGAACGGTCTACCCGACGGGAGGCCCTAGTCACATGACATTTACATTTTTAGTTAGTTTTTACATAAAAGAGAAACTACATTAGTCATAAAGAAAAACTTTAAAAAAGTATCGGTAAGAAATTGAGAGGTAGGCGCAGTGCATTCATACCGAAAAATGTGATGGGTGGAATGAACAGCAACGGTTAAAACCAAATGGTATACATAACGGAAGACATACCACAACAGACACCTCGTCAAGGTATTGATGTTGATAATAATGACGACGGTGATCAGAATGAAGTCATTGTAATGAAATGCTTCTTCCAGAAAAGAAAGGTGTCAACCTACTGAAATATAATAATAACCAAATTAAAGATAAAAGAAAATAGACGAAAACCACGCACGCATTTAAAATCCTCATAGACGTGTAGATAATTATTTGTTTACTATGTCGCTAAAATGATAGGTTCAATCAATATTGCACCTCTTTCAAAATTCTGGGAGCTGCCGCGATGAGATACTGTAACGTTACGCTTATGTAGGCGAGCTAATCGGCCGCCTCGAACTGGTACAAGGTAGGGTGAATTTGTTCGCGAAGCTGTGTGGTCCCAGGGCCAAAGAGCCAAGAGCGCGCCGCGGCTGGGTGGGGCGCCGTGGCCGCTCCACGTCATCAAGGGACCGGATGTGGGTTAATACCAACCAATACGGGGAATTATGGCGACGGTCGGTTAGGAGGGCAGACAATGCTCCATGAAATGGCGAAGTGTCAGACAATCTAAAAGACGGCTAAGTTACAGTTCTCTGAACTTCGACAATAGATCACAGTCAAATATTAATGCAAGTCTGAATACATCTGTGACCTAAGAAAAATGAGGCGCATCCAATGACACAACAACATTTCAATATCTTTAATACTACATAAATTAATATTACAACTCAATAAACATTTTCACAATGAACCTTTGAATTAACAACTTATAATTGCTTCCTGCCATTTCAACATGCAGTATCTGAGATGATAGCAATGTACGATACCTGTCGTATTCTCCACATTTACAAAGCCAATTAATACTGCATGAACATCTCACATATTGTCAAACTTGTGTAATTATTCAATGAACAGAAGTTTATTCAAATGTAGAGTGCAAGTGCTATTAAAAAATTGTGCTAATTTAAAAGTGGTCAGATGCGTGTGTTAGTGGACACAAAAACTGAAAAGAGAACCAAAATACACTTCTTTCAATAAATCGCAAATAACTGTTTAAACAATATTTAAGGGCAATCTGTAACCATTTATTGTGAGCACACTTGCGCAAGAATGCTGGTTTACTTATTTATGAACCAACTATTACTTATACTTACTGTAAATGAGCTGAGTGTAACCAAATGTTTATGAAGTATCTTTATTTAAATATTGTTGTAATACATTAATTTAATGCGTGAAGTGGTCAAGTAGACTCAAATGATACCTATAGAATGTAAAAATGTTGCGGTTTTGTGGGGACCGCCTTAAACCAATGGAAAAGTAGACAGTAGCAAAACACTATGGGAGTCAAGTGGAGACTGGGACGACTCGAGTGAAGAGCTCGAGGGAGCTATTTTGGACACTTTGTCGAGTTCTGGAAGAAGGAAGACATGCCTATGGTAATGTGCATGATTCAGTTGTATATGTGGTTGATTCTGGGTATTTGAACAGTCGCCGTCATACTTCTGAAGGGACTTTATATTTCGAGAGGACTGAATGTGCTCCAGAGTAGGACTCTGTTTTTCCGTTTGAATTACGTAACAGAACAGACAGGGTTTGAGTTACTATTCATTTCATCACGTGTGATAATTTGTAAATTATCGTGTTGACCTCTGAACTCCTTTGAGCTGGTGAATCATTGTGATCACGAAATGGACGTAGTTGTCACGTATCTTTGATAACATTTTAGTTTGTGGATTTTGCTAACGTTCTCGTAAAGTTCTCAACGCAATTTTAATTCATTTAAGAAGAGTATTTCTGTCTGTATTACACCTGTTTATCGTAGGACCACTTTCCGTTTATTTGAGATATCAAATCTTGAATAAAAATATTACGAAAAGAATAGTTGCTATTCACCATACAGTAGATACGCTGAGTCGCAGATAGGCACAACAAAAAGACTGTCAAACAAAACTTTCGGCCGAACAGACCTTCATCACAATAGAAAATGTACACCCACGCACACACCACAGTCTCTGGCTGCCAAGGCGTTGCGTGAGTGCGAATTGCGTTTGCGTGAATGCAAATTACGTTTGCGTGAGTTTGTGTGTGTGTATTTTGTCTATTCTGATGAAGGCATGTTTGGTTAAAAGTTTTGTTTGACAGTCTTTTTGTTGTGCCTGTCTGCGACTCAGCATCTCCGCTATAAGGTGAGTAGCAATTATCCGTTTTATAATATTATTATTATTATTTCATCCTGAATATTCCATTGTTTGATTTCTTGAATGAACATTATTGAACATGGTTATCTGTCGTCTGCATCAATTACTGACGTTACAATAGAACCCTTGTTACTAAACGATTTATTTTGCGTTACCGTATATTTTATTAAGTCGCAGTTCTAACCAGTGCATAGACCATTTGACTGCAAGAACAGCTACAGGTTATTATTCCGAGCGAATTAGCGGCATGGTATGAAAGCAGACGTGCGCGGCTCGACCTTACGACACAATCGAGCCATTCTTTTTAAACAGAGCCGTGCATTGCTCAATTATCGAAAGTACGAGTAACCACAGGTAAAGACGCAACAGGTTGGCTTGTATGTGATGCTGTTTAAAAGAGAAACTACTTAGCAACAGTAACCCCTAAGTACATTTAGTGATACATGTGAATGCCGTATGTAAGATTTGTCGCAAATGCAGTTCGTAGCAAAGAAGAAAAAAATTAAAACATCTCGCCTGATGCGGCAGTTTTACCGCATAAACAGCGAAAATAGATTATGCGATAAACGGTTTTCTTTGATTTTGTCGGGGATGTAATCGAGAAAGAGGTTCGTAAAGGTTTGAAAATACGTGTAAAATTTAGTGGAAGTTGCTAGGTGTTCTCATTCTCAGATACTGGATGAATGAAGTCTGCGTATTCGTCCGTCGTGTCCAACAATCCTGCTTTAGTCGCTCCTTTTCTTTCCAGATAGCAAGTGGCATGTGCACCAAGTTTAGTTGAAATCGGTCCTGTGGTTTAGAAGGAAATGGTGAGCATAGTTACATACATATGAGTGCATTTTTACCATGCGCATGGATTAGAAGAAAAACATTGCAATTACTTCAATACGAGTAATTGTGAGTAAGATGTACAATACCTTAGAGAAGGACTTCTGCATTTTTTTGTGACGGTTTCAACGATTCTGAGAGAGAGTTTCTAAACACGGTTTTCTGAAATTCCTTCACCAAAGAAGACGAAGTAAATATTCCAGAATTCAAATCAAGAACCAATGCCGACGTGAAGTAACTCGAATCAGATATCCTGGGTGTAGTGAATCAACTTCAGGTTACTTTCAGAGTCTTCTGGTACAACAGCTCCGTACTTGGTATCATACACAATGGCTCACTCGTAGAAGGAGTTGTACCTAAAGGCTGGAAAGTAGCACAAGTCACACAAGTACGCAAGGAAAAAATAAGGGTGATCCGCTGAATTATAGATCCATATCAATAACGTCGATTTGCAATAGGATTTTGGAACATGCATGCCGCCTTTGAATATTGTGAATTACCTCGAAGAAAACGATTTATTGACAAACAGCCAACACGGATTCAGAAAATATCGTTCTTGTGAAACACAACTATCTCTTTATCCTCACGAAGTAATGAATGATATTGAAAGGCAATCTCAAATTGACTCCATGCTGTAAGATTTCCCCAAGGCTTTTGACACCGTTCCTCACAAGCGACTTCTAATGAAATTGAGTGTTTACAGAGTATCGTCTCAGTTGTGCAAAAGGATTTGTGAATTCCTGTAGAAAAAGTCGCAGTTCGTAGTAATTGACGGGGAGTCATCGAGTAAAACAGAAGTTTTATCTGGCGTTCGCCCGGGAAATGTTATAGGCCCTCTGCAGTTCCTGACCTACGTAAACGACATACCAGACAGTCTGGGCAGACCTATTAGAATGTCTGTAGATGATGCTGTCATTTACCGTGTTGTAAAGTCATCAGATGACCAAAAAGCTGCGAAATGATTTCGACAATATATCTATATGGTGCGAAAAGTGGAAACTGACTGCAAATAATGAAATGTGCGAAGTCATCCATATGAGTACTAAAAGGAATTCGCTAAATTTCCATTACACGATAAATCACACAAATCTAAAGGCTGTAACTTCAACTCATACGTACGGGTTACAATTACGAATAACTTAAATTGGGAGGTATACATAGATAATGTTGTGGGGAAATAAAATTGACTGAACATGTGTCTACTAAAGAAACTGCTTACATTACGCTTGTCCGCCCCTATCTGCAGTAATGCTGTGCAGTATGGGATCCGCATCAGGTAGGGGTGACATCGAGAAAGTTCAGAGGAGGGCAGCCCATTTTGTATTATCACGAAATAGGGGAGAGGGTGCCACGAGTATGATAGCCAAATTGTGTTGGCAATCATTAAAACAAGAGCGTTTTTCGTTGCATCAGGATCTACTTTCATAATTCGACTCACAGACTTTATCTTCAGGCTGTGAAAATATTTTGTTGGCTCCCACCTATATATGGAGAAATGATTATCCTCGTAAAATATGAGAAATCACACTTCGTACGGAATGATTTAAGTGTTCATTTTCCCAGCGCGCCGTTCAACAGTGGAAAGATAGAGAAATAGCTTGAAGGTGGTTCGATGATCCCTGTGCCAGGTACTTAATTGTGAACTGCAGAATAATAATGTAGATGTATATGTAGAGAAATAAATTGATAAAGGACACCTGGGGCCCCTGTCGTTCAATAACACCTTAAAATTGACCACGGAGAGATGGTCTGGTATTATTTAAAAAATCAAATACTTTCTGCAGTATTATCTGAGCACGATTTTTTTCTAAAAGTTCTTGGAAATTGTAGGAGACCCTTTATAAGAAATGATTTGATTATGATATACCTCCACATTACAAAATGGAGACTTGTGACATAAGTTGCTGCCACTGCTCAAGAAATCCGAATCGATGGCGATATTTTCAAACATGTCAATAAGGCAATGCTTAGGACAAGCATTTGAAAACTGACACTAGTAAAATAGTGTTTGCTGTTACTGACCGGAATGAATCACTAAGTCATCTGCAACATCATGGAAAGCATTGACTTTTACCATCCGCCGTCTTCTCCGTAGCAGAGATCGCAAACGCACGCCTGTATGTTGAGGCTCGAATCGGAGGGAAGTCGGTTCGAAACCAGATGGTGGGTGAAATTAAATTTTGAAACCTCTCTGCAGTGGCTCATGAAGTGGGGGCTTTTGATACTGCTGATAATGATCCTTCCATCGGATGGAAACATTAAGATTGGCGGTCCCCTCATTGCTATTAGAGAGGTGTACGCTACGCGCCGGCATCAGGTGTAACCCTCTTCCTTACCGTCATCACACGTCACAAACGTAACACTACATTACATCCGCTTCCATTACACTCAACTGCACTCATCGAATTCACATACGACACATCTCTGACATATCTGCAAGGAAAGGGACCAATGTGCGACAGGTGGCTGAACCCATCCCGTTGGATACCCCAGCCTAAAACGCCAAACGACATTACATTTTTATCCTGCATTTGTGTCGATGCATCTGTGGCGGAGTGGTGAGTAGTGTGAGAGCC